>NC_064931.1:845503156-845806186 GCF_023897955.1 Schistocerca gregaria
GGTTGGTTGGTCGGTTGTGGTTGTGCGGCCGACGCAGCTGGTGCAGCCAATAGTTGTTGAACCGTCGTCAGTCGAGTAACAATTTGTTTGGGCGCTGATGACCACGCTGTTTAGCGCCCGAAAACCTCAGACCACACACACACACATCAATTTGTTGGTTCTGAAACCGAAAAGCTTCTGTTAGAGCCATCACATTGGCCGCCCACGGCTGAGGAACGAGGGCAGAGGGTGGAGGGGGTGGGGAATTCATGGTTTACACAAATACCTTATACCAAAAAGCAAGCAAAGCCTCTCAAAAGGGAAGTTTGATTAGTTCTGATGCTCCCCTCCTAGAATAGGTGCTAGAACACAACAAATTATGAAACAGAAATACTTTAACATTATCATCCCTGTAAGCTAAAACACAAGAGAAGCAAGCAAAATCTTCGTCCAAGTTCATTATCTTCAATCGCCACTGAATTATCCTCCTTCACCACTATAGTATCCCATCCTCGTCGCCACTCCAGTCTTATACCGTCAGGAAGCAATGGAGAGGATGTTAACGGTGACCGGTTTCCTCTTTCTACAACACAAAGGCACATGTGGATTAATACGTTTCTTTATTTACATGAACAGATTACTTAACTTGAATAGGGTCCAGGTGTTGTGGTGCAGGCTCATCAGCAATAGTCCTCTTGAAGATAATACCGGTAATCTTGCTATTACGTACTTCAGTCTCACAGTTGGTGTAGTACAAGTACTTCTAGGGATACATGTTGACCAAGGTTTAAACTGAAAAGACCATGTACCCAATCTCTCTCAGAAACTCAGTTCTGTATGTGTTGCTCTGAGAATTATTTCTAGCGTTCCCTCGCCAGGTATCGCTAGAATGGCTTAATTTGGACAATTCCATTCCCTAGTGGCTTATGGGATTGTTTATTCGTACAATTAGTAGCTGCTTAAATAAAAATTTTAAATTAAAAATGAAGGCTATTCTAATTTTGTCTCATGAGTCCTCTAAGGCTCGCTGCAAGACCCTATCTAAGACTTGTATTTGCTTACTGTTCCCTCCTTGTACATATACAAATGTGTGTTGATGACAACAGCTAGACTTGGTGATATGTTAACCAATTCCGATTACCACAGTTATAATACTCGCAACTGTGGCCCCCTCCATACAGAACAAGTTAGAACAACCTCACTCAAAGACATGTGAGCCACTTTGGTGCCATTCATTATAAAGCACTGCCTACGTACATAAAGAGGTTGGAGATGGAAATAGCAGTCAGATCAGAGTTATAATCATTTCTTGTTGAGAAGTGTTTCTACAATGTAAATGGTTATGTCAGCTTACAGGAGGATTACGTTTTTAATTATTGTTGGGTTATTTTGATTATGTTACCTATGTATCGCCGGCCGTGGTGGTCTCGCGGTTCTAGGCGCGCAGTCCGGAACCGTGCGACTGCTGCGGTCGCAGGTTCGAATCCTGCCTCGGGCATGGATGTGTGTGATGTCCTTAGGTTAGTTAGGTTTAAGTAGTTCTAAGTTCTAGGGGACTAATGACCACAGCAGTCGAGTCCCATAGTGCTCAGAGCCATCTGAACCATTTTTTTTTAACCTAATGTATCATCAGTACTACTTTTGTCTCAGCAGTGAATATTTCTGCTATAGGTCTTCTGTTCCCTCTGTTTTAGATGCAGTGTGCACACCTTTGCCGAGGAAGGATCTGGTGCTAACCTAATTTTGAGAGTTTTAACGTTATCAGGTTTTCGTGTGCTCGTTTTCATACCTTTCAGCAGTACTATATAATGCGCTCTTATGTTTTATTTTTAGAAAGGTTTTTTAAATGAAAGTTTCATGTTTCTTCTACATCATTCATTGGCTTATTGTGCATTTTGTGCTCTTACGCAGGGTCATGTAATTTGTTAATTTGTTTTTGCTTTTTCAGTAGCGCTTTTATTTTAAAATTTTGTTTTCATTTATTTACTACTTATGTATGTTGTTCTCACAATGTAAAAGAAGTGTTTTATTATCCCTGTTCCAATCATATATTGAGTGAGGTGTCTATTCAGTCTCAATATACTGGACTTGCATTCGGGAGGACCCGGATTTGTTCTCCGTCTGGTAACTCTAGCTGGGTTTTCCATGGTTTCTCCTTGTCGCAAAAGCGAATGCTGGGATGGTTCCTTTGACTATCACATGGACGATTTCCTACCCTATCGTTACCTTATCCTATCTTATTTTGTAAATGTGTTATATTTCTATGTTATTTATGTTTGTTTTTGACATGTCCGAGACAATTATACCAAATTATCTATGGGCGAATAAATAAATAAGTAAATAAATAAAGCCGGCTACTGTGACCGAGCGGTTCTAGGCGCTTCAGTCTGGAACCGTGCGAGCGCTCCTGCAGTATTAACCTCCTGCAGTATTAACAATTGCTCCTGAAACATAGTGCATCCGCTACGGTTGCAGGCTCGAATCCTGCCTCGGGTATGGATGTGTGTGATGTCCTTAGGTTAGTTAGGTGTAAGTAGTTCTAAGTTCTAGGGGACTGATGACCTCAGATGTTACGTTCCATAGTGCTCAGAGCCATTTGAAACATTTTTTAAAAATAAATAAACTAGTATCCTCAGTATGAATAAACTTGTATTCTCAGCAAAAAAAAGCGTTTGGCTAAATCGTATGTGGGGGCGGCATTAAGGTTCAATGCCAGTTCAGCTCAACATATAAGACGTTTTACTAGCATTATTTCAGCAGATTTTGAGAAAGAGATTACCCATCTATTAAGACAATTTACTGATTTCAGAGGATAGTTGCGAGAAGCATAATGAGGTTTTGGGTACATTACTGCATATTTTCAACGATCATGATGTCACTGTGAAACTACAGAAGTCAAAGTTTGGAAGGAGTCAGGTGAGTTTCTTGAGCATAATGTGACTGCACCTGATTCAGATAAAATTGAGGTTCTTCGTGACTTTCCTATTCTGAATATTCGACGAAAAGTACCACCGGTTTGGCGGAGGTCCGTCCAAACTAAAGAATGTCTCTTGGCTTCTATACCGCGAAAGCTTCTCATTGGCTGACAGCCGAATCGTCTTCCCTAAGTTGCAGAGACGCCTCAGTGGGCATATAAAGAGGTTACTCAGAGAGCTTAAGTCAATCAGCTGAATGTAGTAGATACAAGCAAAATATGTCAAAGATCATGAGGCGATGTGTGAATCGAAAAAGTATAGCGTGTGACACAAAATTGCAAACGTCTTTTCTGAAATGTGCAGGGTTGTTACCGACACGGGTAAGAACTCCTTGAGATAGAATAGCATAAAAACGAAACAACCTACGCCTCAGGTTTGAGGTCTTTAGGCCATAGCTTTGTAGCTTGTAGCTTTCAAAATATTTTCTATTCTGCCTGTCATCAATCTTTCCGCTTCTAAGATTCTGATCAGTACAATTTCACTAGTGTGCGCTTTTCACAAACTTAACTTGCAAAAAATTCCCCCATAAACAAATGAATAACTTCCTAAGAGAAAATACATCAAGACTTTTACAGTATTCTTTTTTTGGGGAAACTGTTGATTTCTTCACTGAAGTTACTGTACATTTGCGCAGAATCTTACCTTAGGCGGTGCTCCAGCTTCAGAGACACTTAGTCTACTCATCCCGTCACAACATTCTGTAGAGAATGGGAAGTTGCTAGGTGACAAGTATTATATACGCATGAGCAAATTATTGCCACCGGGTTGAAGAAATGATGCGACTCGATCTGCGCCCAAATTTTGTTCGAAGGAACCATTACATTGCTTTTACGGCTATTTTTTTTTCTTTTTGAAGTTTTCACATGACTAGCGCCTACCAAAGGCAAAATAGAACTTTTAGGGAGGGCTCTTTCAACTCTTGCGAACGTGCAACAGGTTTTGACACGCACGCTACCCTTTGATCAAATAACTCGGTTACCTAGAATGAAAGAGGAGGTGAGTGTCGGTGTGTATTTGATGAACACCTGCAGCGTTCGCCAGTTTCACAGCCACAGACTTTCACTCGTACGTGGATACTGTTAAACGACTCACATCGACACTTCAAAGGCTTTTCACTCTACGAATGAAGGGGAAGCAATAGGAGGCCCTCTCATTTAACGAAGTTCTAAGCTCTGAACGAGCAGTCATGATTTAAATCCAACAAGGAAAGCAGCTTGCAATTTTATGTTGTGTAATTGACAATGATCAACTTATGAGACTTTTCTAATTCGTATTAAAGTCAAAGTTATCATTTGAATGCTGCACATTTTCTATTGGAACCTTTTTATGCCAAGATCACAATGTAGAAATCAGTGATTACTAGTTTCAATAGGTTAAACCTTCATCGTCAGATCAGGATACAAACATTGCATGTTTGTATTTTGATCTGAAGATGACCGTTTAAGCTGTTGAAAATAGTAATCACTTGATTTTGGTAAATAAAGATTTTAATAACAAATATACAGCATTCAGGTTTACAGACCTTTCTCTCCATGTCGACTATGTCAAGTAATTACAACAAACTTGTAAACAACACAGCTGATCTCCCTTCAGTTGTGCTAAGACCTCTGACAATTTCGGCTTCATGACAAGCTGTACTCATAGTTTCGTACCGTGTCTCGGCAAGCGGCATTCTAAAAGTGCATATTGTATTCGGCTGTATGAAAAATTATGCACCCAGTTCTCATCCTCTGGCCTTTTATGTGGTTTCCTTGATTATGTAAATAACTTTAAACACTATTACATGTCAGAGTTTTATGTTGTCTGACAGCATTGTACAGAATAAGATTTCCTAAATTTTCATTGTTACTTACGGGGCTGCTAACAGAAAACGGACCCAATGAGTATGGGCCGCTAACATTATCAATGTATGACTGGCGTCGTGTTTTGTGGAGAGATCCATACATTTTGGCTGAGAAGCAAATTGCCCTGAAGACTACAAAACATGCTACAATAAGAAAATAGTTAACTCAAAATTAGTGACAATACTTTTCCAACTACGTGTTACAAGCATTTTAATGAGATGTCAGAAGATTTTGATGGTGTCACCCAAATATCTCAAAATTTCACTTTTTTTAAAATAACAATTGATGTAGTCGATAAATGTTAACATATGCTGTAATGCAAGATTGTGTGGAAATATACTATTTTTAGGATGTATTATTTTTACTTCAGCATAAGCAAAACACAACTTCAGCAAGTGGACTAAGGAGAAGGAAGGGAATGTCTGTGTCAATCAGGCAGAGTTGGAGGAATCAAGGAAAGAAATGCTAAGGATTTGGGAAGACGGGGAGAATGAGTATGGTTGGGAATTAGCAGCTGGCTGGATAGCAGGGTGGATGAGTACACGTTCTCAACGTTTCGTTGTGCACACAAAAAACTGGATGCAGCTGACTCTAGCGGTGTTCAGGAAGACTAAGAGTGCGAAAAAGTTAACAAAGAAGACAGTATTGCAACTAGAAAGTGGCCATGGGAGACATGTAGGCCCTCAGTTGCAGGAAATGTCAGGAGCAGAGTACCAGCTCACTATCATTTTTAAAACTAGTACGGAGCGGTGGATGGAGGACTCAGGGTCTCTCTGTAGGGGTTTCATAAATGAGAATGAGGCAGTAATCGTGGGTGAGGCACGAAGTAGTTTACGTAGGGACTGGACATTTGATATACTCGTAGTACGTGACCTGAACTATATAGCTTCCCGGACTTGTTTTCAGCAACATACGCTTCGTTATGTAGTTCCGGCGCCATGATCGACTATGCATTAATAGTGCTGTAAATCGTATTAATGCAAGGCAGAGGTTGTCGATGGTTACGACTGACGGGGCATTTCATACTGGTACCAGTCTGGACTAATAACAGATGAGGCTTCATAAGGCACGGTTTGCGCTCCACTACACAGGCAAAATTTATTTTAGAAACAATCCTCGAGGTTGAGGCTAATATCCTTTCTTCCTGGAGAGCGACTCTTGCGACGTATGAAGGAGAACTTCTGTGATGTTTGGAAGGTATGAGACGAGGTGCTGACGGGACTGAAACTATGAGGGTGGGTCACGAGTCGCGCTTGGGTAGGTCAGTCGGTAGAGCACTTGCCCCGGACAGAAAAAGGTAACAGAATAGATACTTAGTCCAGCGCACAATATTCATCTGCTAGAGCGTTTAACGTAATACAAGAATTTCCTTAAAAGGGGAAGGATCGGGTACAAATATCTATGAGGAGACACAGTTTAAACTCAGCTACGACCTTCCCTCAGTTACTAGTGAGAGATATTTTGAAAAGTCAGGTATTTAACTGAAAGATAGGACATATAAAAAACAAAACAAAAAAATATATAATCATTCTTTGTGTGGGGCGACCACCTTCTGGTAATATGGCCACCCTTTCCGGACAAGTTCCAATGTCAAAGAAGAGGATAATCTCATATGGAGACATAAATATAAACATAGCTATTATGGTGGAAACCACTAGCAGCCAAAACATTTGGTTTAAATGGTTCAAATGTCTCTGAGTACTATGGGAATTAACTAGTACTATGGGAATTAACTTCTGAGGTCATCAGTCCCCTAGAACTTAGAAATACTTAAACCTAACTAACCTGAGAACATCACACACATCCATGCCCGAGGTAGGATTCAAACCTGCGACCGTAGCGGTCGCGCGGTTGCAGAGTGTAGCACCTAGAACCGCTCGGCCACTCCGGCCGGCCCAAAACATTTGATATAAGGTATAAAGAACTAAAAAGAAGATGGTATTATGGCACCAGCCATGCAAAATTTGCAGGACACCTCCGACAAGGAAACCACCACAACAGAAACAGACATAAAAATAGTCGAATTAAGTAAAAAGAAACATCTCCTAATCCTACAAGAGAACTTCCAAATACAAAAGGTAATAACAGAAAAGAAACACATAATAAATGACCAAACAAACGTTACAACGAAACGTTTTTTAAAGGAATATTACACATAGTAGGTAAAGAGCAACACCTCTAGTCATCACAAAAACAAGTTAGAACGAGGTCGTGTAATAGGGGTACCAGAAGCTGGATGTTCTTCTTCATTATCGGTGAAAGACTTGGCAGGAATGTAGTCACTGCACATGATTGGCGGTAGAGGTGGCCATGAGAATGTATGGTCGCAAGAAGACTGGGTCATGCGGCACTGACGAGGGGCAGAACCATCGTGATGGTCGTGGCGCTCTGCGCATCATACTGCATCCGCAGCAGCAATGTGAGCAGCAGTAGGCACCATAGTGACACAACAAATTGTTACACATCGGTTACTTGAACGATAGTTCTGAGCCCGATGCCCTGTAGCAAGCAGTCCACTGACCCAAAACCACTGCCATTTGCGACGTCAGTAGTGTCAAGCAAGAGCTCATTGGAGGCATTTTGTGTTTTCTGATAAAAGCTTGTTCTGCCTCTGTGCCAGTGATGGTTGTGTGTTGATTAGAAGGAAGCCAGTCGAGTGTCTGCGACAAAACTAAGTTAGACACACTGGACATTTTGCTGGGGTTATGGTCCGGGGTGCGAATCCGTATGACAGAAAGAGCAATCTCGTGGTTATCACACTGACTGTAAATCTGTACGTAAGTCTCCAGTTGTGCTACCATTCATGAAGAGGATTCCAGAGGCCGTTTTCCAACTGGAAACACTCGCCCACGTACCGCTATTATAACCCAAGATGCTCTACAGTGTGTCGACATGTTTCCTTGGCCAGATCGATCACCAAATCTGTCTCCAACAGATGAGACTTCACAGGAGGACAACGACAGCGTCACCCACAAACAAGATTACAGTATTGACCGACCATGTGCCACAGGCATGGAAATCCATCCCACAAACTGACATCCAGAAGCTGTGATTTTCAATGCACGTACGTTTCAATACATGCATTTCACTTTTGCCGTGACTTATCTCACGCTTACGCTAACCTGTGATCTTGAATTGTTAATCACTCAAATACCTTACCTGAGCGAATGCGTTACCGAAATTTAATTACTCTAGTTTTTGGTGTTGGCATTTTTTCCGTCAGTATATATATACTGATGATCCAAAACATAATGACCACCTGCTTAATAGCTCGTTGGTCCGTCTTCACAACGAAATACATCACTGATGGGTCTCAGGGATCCGACAGTTTGTTGGTACTTTGGTGCAGGTATGTGACATCAGATGTCTACGCACAGGTCACGTAATTCGCGTAAACTGTGGGCCGCAGATTTGCGTAAGAGGTGATGGCGCCCGATAGTGACGCAGATGGGGTCGATACGACTTACATCAGGCGAATTTGGTCGGCGAGGCATCAGAGTGAGTGAACTGTAACGTTCCTCAAATCACCAAATCACTGTAGCACGATTTTGGCTCCGAGAGACGGACAATTATTCTACCGTCGTGAAAGACATCAAGCATGAGGAGATGCATGTTGTTTGCAGCTGCCTGCGTGGCTTCGATTACTACCACAAGTCACATGCAAGGGCAGGAGAATGTCTCCCATAGAATAATACTGCTCCCACCAGCCTGCGTCCGTGGACCGCTGTACGTTTCGAGCTGCCGTTAACCTAGATGGCGGCGTTTGTGGAGACAACCATCGACCTAGTGTAGAAAAAATGTGGTCCACCCGAAGTGCCGACACGTTTCCATTGATCTACTGTCGAATCCCGATGGTCCGGAGCTCACTATAGCCGTCAAAATGTTGGGTCAACATGTGAACACGTAGGGGTATTCTGCTGTGGAGATCAATGTTCAATAGTGCTCGATGAACGGTGTGCTCCGAAACACTTGTGCGCGCACCAGCATTGTGCTGTTCCGGTAGAGATGCCACATATCACCTACTTTACAAAGCACACGAGCATCCGAACCCCACATTCTGTGAAGAATCATGAGCGTCCAACACATTTAACTCCTAGTGGTAGTTTCACAGTCGTACTTCTTTTGCAGATGATCACGACAGTAACACGTGAACACTCGACCAGCTTTGTCGTTTTGGAGATACGTGTTCACAAGCTCTGCATAATAATAATCCACCTTTTGTCAAAGTCGTTAATCTCAACGGAGTTTCCCATTTGCAGTCCATATCCTCGCTAGGGTTATCGCCCTCCGTGTCTGCTTCGCTTACATACTGTTAAATCCTGCCTAGTCGTACGAATATGGGGTGTCTAGGAAACTTGTTTTCTCAGATCGCTACACAACATTCAAACAAATCGTATTAATGAGTTTTATTACAAAATGAGCAATTACGAAACTTAACTTTGTGTTACACAGACGTGTCGCAACCAAAAGGCGATATAATAAATAATCAAGTTTCGTCAGTATAACGATTCGAAATTCGGATACATAGAGGGTTCAAATGAAGTAATGAGCTTTGATGCTTCTATGCAAGTTTCTTGTCTTGAGGCTGCTGTTCGACTGGGCAGCGAACGCCGCGCTTATGTCCTCTCCACATCCTGTCGCACTGTCGTCCTGGAGAGGGGTCGGTCAGCGTGCAATTGGCTGACGTTTTCTCACAGCCCTCTCTGCTCTGTCGTTCCCAACTGCCGCGCCGACGCTTGACTTTACTCTTTCTTTTTGGTCATCAGTCTACTGACTGGTTTGATGTGGCCCGCCACGAATTCCTTTCCTGTGCTAACCTCTTGATCTCAGAGTAGCACTTGCAACCTACGTCCTCAATTATTTGCTTGACGTATTCCAATCTCTGTCTTCCTCTACAGTTTTTTCCCTCTACAGCTCCCTCTAGTACCATGGAAGTCATTCCCTCATGTCTTAGCAGATGTCCTATCATCCTATCCCTTCTCCTTATCAGTGTTTTCCATATATTCCTTTCCTCTCCGATTCTGCGTAGAACCTCCTCATTCCTTACCTTATCAGTCCACCTAATTTTCAACATTCGACTATAGCACCACATCTCAAATGCTTCGATTCTCTTCTGTTCCGGTTTTCCCACAGTCCATGTTTCACTACCATACAATGCTGTACTCCAGACGTACATCCTCAGAAATTTCTTCCTCAAATTAACGCCGGTATTTGATATTACTAGACTTCTCTTGGCCAGAAATGCCTTTTTTGCCATAGCGAGTCTGCTTTTGATGTCCTCCTTGCTCCGTCCGTCATTGGTTATTGTACTGCCTAGATAGCAGAATTCCTTAACTTCATTGACTTCGTGACCATCAATCCTGATGTTAAGTTTCTCGCTGTTCTGATTTGTACTACTTCTTATTACCTTCGTCTTTCTCCGATTTACTCTCAAACCATACTGTGTACTCATTAGACTGTTCATTCCGCTCAGCAGATCATTTAATTCTTCTTCACTTTCACTCAGGATAGCAATGTCATCAGCGAATCGTATCATTGATATCCTTTCATCTTGTATTTTAATTCCACTCCTGAACCTTTCTTTTATTTCCATCATTGCTTCCTCGATGTACAGATTGAAGAGTAGGGACGAAAGGTTACAGCCTTTTCTTGCTCCCTTCTTAATACGGGCACTTCGTTCTTGATCGTCCACTCTTATTATTCCCTCTTGGTTGTTGTACATATTGTATATGAGCCGTCTCTCCCTATAGCTTACCCATACTTTTTTCAGAATCTTGAACAGCTTGCACCATTTTATATTGTCGAACGCTTTTTCCAGATCAACAAATCCTATGAACGTGTCTTGATTTTTCTTTAGCCTTGCTTCCATTATTACCCGTAACGTCAGAATTGCCTCTCTCGCGCCTTTACTTTTCCTAAAGCCAAACTGATCGTCACCTAGCGCATTCTCAATTTTCTTTTCCATTCTTCTGTATATTATTCTTGTAAGCAGCTTCGATGCATGAGCTGTTAAGCTGATTGTGCGATAATTCTCGCACTTGTCAGCTCTTGCCGTCTTCGGAATTGTGTGGATGATGCTTTTCCGAAAGTCAGATAGTATGTCGCCAGACTCATATATTCTACACACCAACGTGAATAGTCGTTTTGTTGCCCCTTCCCCTAATGATTTTAGAAATTCTGATGGAATGTTATCTATCCCTTCTGCCTTATTTGACCGTAAGTCCTCCATAGCTCTTTTAAATTCCGATTCTAATACTGGATCCCCTATCTCTTCTAAATCGACTCCTGTTTCTTCTTCTATCACATCAGACAAATCTTCACCCTCATAGAGGCTTTCAATGTATTTTTTCCACCTATCTGCTCTCTCCTCTGCATTTAACAGTGGAATTCCCGTTGCACTCTTAATGTTACCACTGTTGCTTTTAATGTCACCAAAGGTTGTTTTGACTTTCCTGTATGCTGAGTCTGTCCTTCCGACAATCATATCTTTTTCGATGTCTTCACATTTTTCGTGCAGCCATTTCGTCTTAGCTTCCCTGCACTTTCTATTTATTTCATTCCTCAGCGAGTTGTATTTCTGTATTCCTGATTTTGCCGGAACATGTTTTTTACTTCCTCCTTTCATCAATCAACTGAAGTATTTCTTCTGTTACCCATGGTTTCTTCGCAGCTACCTTCTTTGTACCTATGTTTTCCTTCCCAACTTCTGTGATGGCCCTTTTTAGAGACGTCCATTCCTCTTCAACTGTGTTGCCTACTGCGCTATTCCTTATTGCTGTATCTATAGCGTTAGAGAACTTCAAACGTATCTCGTCATTCCTTAAAACTTCCGTATCCCCTTCTCAACGTATTGATTCTTCCTGACTAATGTCTTGAACTTCCGCCTACTCTTCGTCACTACTATATTGTGATCTGAGTCTATATCTGCTCCTGGGCATGCCTTACAATCCAGTATCTGATTTCGGAATCTCTGTCTGACCATGATGTAATCTAATTGAAATATTCCCGTATCTCCCGGCCTTTTCCAAGTATACCTCATCCTCTTGTGATTCTTGAACAGGGTATTCGCTATTACTAGCTGAAACTTGTTACAGAAATCAATTAGTCTTTCTCCTCTTTCATTCCTTGTCCCAAGTCCATATTCTCCTGTAACCTTTTCTTCTACTCCTTCCCCTACAACTGCATTCCAGTCGCCCATGACTATTAGATTTTCGTCCCCCTTTACATACTGCATTACCCTTTCAATATCCTCATACACTTTCTCTATCTGTTCATCTTCAGCTTGCGACGTTGGCTTGTATACCTGAACTATCGTTGTCGGTGTTGGTCTGCTGTCGATTCTGATTAGAACAACCCGGCCACTGAACTGTTCACAGTAACACACCCTCTGCCCTACCTTCCTATTCATAACGAATCCTACACCTGTTATACCATTTTCTGGTGCTGTTGATATTGCCCGATACTCATCTGACCAGAAATCCTTGTCTTCCTTCCACTTCACTTCACTGACCCCTACTATATCTAGATTGAGCCTTTGCATTTCCCTTCTCAGATTTTCTAGTTTCCCTACCACGTTCAAGCTTCTGACATTCCACGCCCCGACTCGTAGAACATTATCCTTTCGTTGATTATTCAATCTTTTTCTCATGGTAACCTCTCCCTTGGCAGTCCCCTCCCGGAGATCCGAATGGGGGACTATTCCGGAATCTTTTACCAATGGAGAGATCATCATGACACTTCTTCAACTACAGGCCACATGTCCTGTGGATACACGTTACGTGTCTTTAATGCAGTGGTTTCCATTGCCTTCTACACCCTCATGTCGTTGATCATTGCTGATTCTTCCGCCTTTAGGGGCAATTTCCCTAGGACAAGAGAGTGCCCTGAACCTCTATCCGCTCCTCCGCCCTCTTTTCTCAGTAACATTTAACCCCCCGTCTCTCAAAGTGACGGACCGTCGTCCTATAGGGAGGAGACGCAGGAGGGTGGACGCCGCGATGGACTGGAAGCTGTGGCTGTCAGATTCCCAGTCGTACCCCGCCACCCGGCCTGCGCTCTGATGGAGAGGTCCTCTGGCAAACTCGTAGAAGGATACGCGTCCACCTCCTGAGGACCATACCCAGATGTAGAAGGCGTCGACTGCTTTTGCGTGGGCGAGTCTAGCTCCATACAAAGGACGAGAGGAGACGGAGGAGGCGAAGGCTCCGTCTCCATGGGGTTATTCCGCAGTGCCGTGATGACACCTTCCGACGGCTGCTTTGACGGCGCTGTCCTCGGGATTCGTGAATCTGATGGGAGAGACACAGAAGGATCACCGTGCACACTACAGTGGCGAATTTGAATGTGAGGTCAGCGCTGCAGTCTCCACCTGAAATGAGATACATGCATGCTCCAAGTCGATCAAGGTTCTTGCCTTACCTCGCTCCCACCGCCTGCTGCCGCTAAAATAGTGAAAAACGCAGTATCATGAGGCGCGAAGCAACACCACATGCCTTCTTCGGCGCCGGATGCTGAGGATGGTGGAGCAGGTTGAGCAGTGTCCGGTGGCGGCTGCAGTTAAGCAGCGGGCGAAGGTCCATCTCGTGGATGCAAACGATACGAGGCAAGAAACAGTTGCATTGCTTGATCATTGATGTATGCGGGGTGAAGTTTGGTCATCTGTTGCTTGGAGGTTCTGACAAAACGTTCCAATTCGCCGCTTCACTGTGGATGGAATTGGGCGCTAGTTAGACGCCATATGTCATTACGTTAAAAGAATGTTTCAAATTCATTTGACGTGAACTGAGGTCCGTTGTCCGACATTATAATTTCAGGCAAACCTTCGAGGCAGAAACTAGGAGAACAACGCCTGAATTGCGCTACGAGACGTCGTCGAGTTCATTGGCACAGCAAAAGAAAACCTGTTAGAAGAGTCTACCACAATCAACCAACAAGTGTTCCAAAAAGGTCCCGCAAAGTCTATGTGCATAGGTTGCCATGGTGATTGCGACTTAGGCCAAGCAGAGAATTTTTGTGGCTGGGCAGACTGATTTGCGCACATGCGTGACACTGTGGCGTTATCTGTTTTGTTTGGGTGTCCATACCCTGCCAAGTACAGTGTCGGCGCGCTAACTGTGTCGTAGGAACACTCCGCCAGTGTCCATGGTGAAGTAACTGCAACACATCTTTTTGCAAAGCATTGGGGAGCGACACATGTGACTGGCCACTGTCATTTTGAACAAGAATCACATCTTGCTGTATACGTGCAACGTATCGGCACACTACAGAGTTATTTATGCTATGGAATGAGAAAGGCCAAGATGTGCGAATGTATTTTATCAAAATGTTTGAATCTGAATCAGCTTCCGTGGCCTCTACAATTTTCCCATAGTTCAGAAGAAAGGAGTGAAGCAGTTCAGAATCCTGAGGATCGATGTGACAACAAGATGCAGCAGAAACGTCAAAGGCTGCATCAGGGCCAACTAGAAGCCATGAAAATGCGTCCACATTACCATGTTTAGCTGTCGGACCATACACAATCTTGTACTGGTACTGAGACAACGACATGGCCCATCTTTGCAATTTTTGGGCATTTCGTACAGTAAACTGCTCCATCGGATGAAACGAGGACTGCAATGGCTTGTGATCCGTTACTAATTGTAAGTAGAATTTTCTGCCATATAAACAGAGGTGGAATTTGGTGATGCCATACACAATAGCCAATGCCTCTTTCTCTTATTGTGAATAGATACACCGAGTTTTGGACAAAACTTCTGATGTGAAAGCAATAGGCCAGTGTGAAAACACTGCACCGATTCCGAAAGAAGAAGCGTCAACTTGCAGCACAACTGGTTTGTCAGGATTAAAGTGAACCAAGCGTCGATCACTAACAATGCATCTTTAACTTTTTGAAAAGCTTCTTGGCACTCATCTCTCCAAACAAAGGGGACGTTTTGCGACGCAACGATGCAATGGAGCTGCGATTTGTGCAGCATTTGGTATGAACAGAATATAACAGTTCACTTTCCCTAAGACTAGCTGCCATTCTATGACGCTGCGAGGAACTGTCAGATCACGTATGCCTAATGAATGTCACTGAAGAGGATGTGCACCTTGACTCTTTATGACATGAGCAAGATACTGCAACTCAGGTTTTAATAAATCACAGTTCTCCAGTCTACCCTTTAGTTTTGCGACAGATAACACACGAAACAAAGCACGCAAATTTGCAATGTGTTCTTCAGTTGTACATCCTACTATATGCGACGCAAGCGATGCAATGGAGCTTCTCCGTGCAAATCAGTTTTTGAAAAGTAGCGACCAGCGCCTAATCTGTCCATGAGATCCTCTGGGAGTGTCAATGGATAAGTATCAATCACAGTTTGTGGGCTGACTGTAGACTTAAAGTCAACACAGAGGCGAATGCGACCTGAAGGTTTGTAGAGCAAAACCATTGGACTCGCCCATTGACTAGCTTGTATGGGCGCAGTAACTCCGCTATCTTGCTATTCTTTAAGTTCAGCAACGACTGTGTCCCTTAATGCAATGGGAACAGTTCTGGCCCGGAAAAATTTCGGCTAACCATTGTCTTCCATAGTAATATGGGCAACAAAATTGTTAGCCTTGCCTAAACCCTCAGAAAAGAGTTCAGGGAATGCTTTCAGGAAGTTAGCTACAGGGTCTCTTGCATTGAATGCCATCACTGACAACACAGTCCTGAATTTGAAAGCCAAACATCAAACGAATCAAGGCCAAATATGTTCTCACAATCACGTGGTTGTAGCACAGTGAAAGTTACAGTTCGCATATGCGAGCGATACATAGCAGACAAAACACATTTTCGGCGTACGGGAGTGTCTTATCCATTATATGACGTTAGGAGCGTGCTGGTTTTAGAGAGGCGTGGGGAACTTGTGAGTTCATATGTGTTACGATTCAGCAATGTAACAGAGGCACCCGAGTCCAACTGAAATTTCACACGTTTTCCACTAATATACCGGTCGTAATGAAGGGACGACTCAACCCGACAAATTGGTGACTGCTCAAATTGATCGATTGACAAAGCACCGGAATCATAATGATTTAGAATTTGCACTACGTGTTGAAATGATAGAGCTGACCATTTCAAAACTGGTCCCTAAGTCTGACATCAGTTACATTGTACACGATCGCTTCACGCAACATAACATTTGAACAAAAAGCACCACAAGCACGTTTGAATTTGCATTTCCTCGTCATACCATGCAACCACTCGCGATAAGTTTGTTCTGCCATTTTCTTGCAACGAAAGAATTGGTACCGAGCAACCACCACATTCACTTATTGCTTTTAATAGTTAGTTAGTCTATCTACAAACTGATTGTAGGAAAGTTCACTCGGAGTGGTGTTAGGGAACAATTTCTGAATGAGGCAAAAAACTGAATATGGGGTGTCTACGAAATCTGCTTTCTCGGATCACTAGACAACATTCAAACAAATCATATTAATGAGTTTTATTACAAAATGAGCAATTACAACAATTAACTTTGTGTTAAACACATGTGTCGCAAGCAAAGGGCGACATACAAAGTAATCAAGTTTCTTCAGTGTAACAGTTCCAAAGTCTGATACATAGAGGGTTCAATTGCAGAAAGGAGCTTCTACGCAAGTCGCTAGGCTTGAGGCTGCTGAACGACTGGGCCGCGACCAGTCGGGCGGGCGCTTATGTCCTCTCCACATCAGGGCCCTGCTGTCGCGTTGTCATCCTGGAGAGGGGTCGGTCAGTGTGCCATTGGCTGGCGTTTTCTCACAGCCCTCTCTGCTCTATCGTTCCCAACTGACGTGCCGGTGCTTGACTTTACGCCGTAACACATACTTTTGTTACCACGTCATTTGAACCGCAACGACACCAGGCAACATCCAACGTGGGCAGTGACCATAATGTATTCACTGTTCAGAGTGTGTGTGTGTGTGTGTGTGTGTGTGTGTGCGCTGTACAGCCAATATATAAGAAGTCTAAAAATATAAACCCTCACATACGCACAAACAAACAAAGAGTATTAGTCGACGCTCCCACTACCACCAAAAACAACGTAATACTCACCGACGAATGCAAATGAAAAAGAAGTGTAAATTTAGCCATGTTTCCTGCTTCAAGACCACATCACAAATAACAGAAGCAGTATAGTTTCAGTGATATAAAAAACACTGTTACTAATGATAAAATTAACACGAACAGGAATTGTTATAAAGTAAGCTTCATGGGATTTCTCTTGCTCCGAAGCATAGGTGGCAGACACAGTCTCTAACTGGAGTGTGAAAGGAGGGCATTGAAGCGCCATTGTCTGACTGTAAGGGCTTTGGCCATCTATAGGAAAGCATAATTACTCTGCAGAACAAAGGCGTTTATTGATGAGAGAGCTGACAGAATAATACGTCCATCGAAATGACGTTTGCAGGTATTGGAGAAGTGAAAGTCAGATCACCGAGGATATCGTGTGGAGCCAGTTGGAGGTTGGACAAGGAATGCTACCGGTGAACAGTCCTAGCCCAATAGTCGAATCTTAGAATTTATCTGAACGCTATCGGAATTTTCAATTGCCGTGTCTAGCTGAATCCGAATTGTGCCTTTTTTAGAATTCGTACACTCCCAAAAACATACGTTTTTCATATTAGGTGCATTGTGCTGCGTCATATTCCACATCAGCGACCTCAGTAGTCATTAGATATCGTGAGAGAGCCGAATGGGGAGCTTCGCGGAACTCACGGACTTCGAATGAGGTCTGGTGATTGGATGTTACTTGTTTTATACGTCTTTACGCGAGATTCCACACTCCTATAAATCCCTAGGTCCATTGTTTCCGATGTGACAGTGAAGTGGAAACGTGAAGGGACTCGTACAGCACAAAATCGTACAGGCCGACCTCGTCTGTTGTCTAACAGAGACCGCCGACAGTTGACGAGGGTCGTAATGTGTAATAGACAGACATCTATCCAGACAATCACAAAGGAGTTCCAGACTTCATTAGGATCTGCTGCAAGTACTATGACAGTTATGCGGGAGGTGAGAACTTGGATTTCATGCTCGAAGGGCTGCTCACAAGCCACACATCATGCCGGTAAATGCCAGACAACGCCTCGCTCGGTGTAAGGAGCGTAAACATTGGACGATGGAACAATGGAGAAAACGTTGTGTAGAGTGACGAATCACGGTACACAATATGGTGATCAGATGGCAGGGTCTGGGTATGGTGAATTACCGGTGAAAGTCATGTGCTAGCGTGTGTAGTGCTAACAGTAAAATTCGGAGGCGGTGGTGTTACTGTGTGGTCGTATTGTCGTTTTGCGTGGCACTATCACAGCAGAGGCCTACATTGATGTTTAAGGCACCTTCTTGCTTCCCACTGTTGAAGAGCAATTAGGGGATGGCGATTGCATATTTATACACGAACGAGCAGCTCTTCATAATGCACGTACTGTGGTGCAGTGGATATAAGACATTAATTTCCCTGTAATGCACTGGCCTGCACAGAGTCCAGACCTGAATTGTATAGAAAACGTTTGGGATGTTTTGGAACGCCGACTTCGTGCGAGACCTCACCGACCGCCATCGATACCTCTCCTTGGTGCATCACTCCATGAAGAATAGCTTGCTATTCCCCAAGAAACCTTCCATCACCTGATTGAATGTATACCTGCGAGAGTGGAAGCTGTCCTCAAAGCTACAGGTGGGCCAACACCATATTGAATTCCAACATTACCACGGAGGGCGCCACGAACACGTAAGTCATTTTCAGCCAGGTGTCCGGGTACTTTTGATCACATAGCGTAGCGTCACTGACCACCTTTTCAAGAACTCTTACTCTAAGACAGAGGCGCAGAAAATGATCCGGATTCAGTGATTCACCGATACCTTGGCGACAGATTGCGATTACTTTTCGGTAAGAGTTTGCCTGCGTGTACCGCTGATTGAACTTTCGTGATTTCACGTACCTTAGAGAGGAGAAATTGGTTTTCAAACCTTAAGTTGTGGAACGACGGGCGAATATGTGGTAACCGCGTCGCATTGATGATGACGGTGCATTGCCTACATATAGTGCAGAAACACTTTGTCTTTCCCGAATCGACGGTTGCATGCCCAACCCGTGTCCTGCACGGTTCGTTGGACGTTCGAGGAATGCTGTGGTGAGTGTCTTTCACAAGTGGTGAAATCAAGATGAAACCATATCCAGATGTCAGACGTCGCAGGCTGGGCAGACTAGTGAAACAGGCCAGACGGTGAACTGTGGCTGAACTAACATCAAACTTTGGTGCTGGACAGCGTACAGTTGTGTCTGAGCACACAGTGCACCGACCCCGTTTAATGATGGGTCTCCGAAGCCACGATATCGGCAACTACTACTGAAATGGGCATGTGACCATCGGCAATGGACCTTGGAGTTTTGGTAGAGAGTTGTATGGTCTGAAAAATCACTATACTTCCTTCATCATGCCGATGAGAAGGCGCTAATCTGTCGTCTTCTAGGGGAACAGTACCTTGACGCCTGAACTGCAGGACGGAGAGAAGCTGGCGGCGGCTCCATTATGGTCTGCGGAACATTCACGTGGGCGTCCACGGGTCATCTGGAACTCGTGTAAGGCACCATGACGACAAGGAGTAAAGTACACTGGTTGCAGACCAAGTACATCCTTTCATGGCGATCATGTTTCTCGACGTCAGTGGCAATTTTCAAAAAAATAATGCCTCCTGTCACAAGACCATGTGTATAATGGTGTGGCTCGAGAAATACAGTGGCGAGTTGCAATTGATTTGTTGGCCTCCCAACTACACAGATCTGAACCCGATCGATCACATGTGGAATGTAATTGGATGTGGCCTTAGATGATTCGCATGTACAGACGTGGTGCCAAATCCCTCCAGATACTTACCAATAACTAATTACTTCTATGCCACAATGTGTCGCCACTGGTATTAGTGTTTATGGCGGTCATTACGGCTATCAGATTCAAGGTCATAATGTTCTGGCTGCTCAGTGTAATATTCCATAACGAATTTCCACTCTATAATTGCACAAAGGTACTATTTGTTAATAAAATCATTCCTTAAAGAGCAGCGTGGTGTAGCCGACGGTTCGCGCCGCTCCCCCCGTCAGAGGTTCGAGACCTCCCTCAGGCATGGGTGTGTGTGTTGTCCTTAGCGTCAGTTACTTTGAATTAGCTTAAGTAGTGCGTAAGCCTAGGGACCGATGACCTCAGCAGTTTGGTCCCACTGTCCTTACCACAAATTTCCAAATTTCCATTCCTTAAATATTTTGTGATTAAAACTGGTAGGTTGGATGATACATTATTTGCACAATCCTAAAGTAACCTACTAATCTACAAAATAACTGTAGTAAATGGTAGATGTGTGAATGAAACTACATCAGAAATCGGTAAACAGAAGAAATATGTATGAGTGTGCAGGTAGTCCTTGTATAATGAAGGACAATCAGCAGTATCTCAGTGTTAATATAAATAAAGCTATTAAAATGACAGTATAAATACATAAGTATAACACATCAGAGTTATAAAATTATTAGCTGAAAACCGAATATATGCTTTTTATCATATGTGCAAAACAAATGTCCAACGTCGGGAAAAGGGCAAAATGTTGAAGTCCACGTCTGTCATACCATACACAGACTGTTTAGAACCCAGGATAATGTTCAGGACGAACAACATTTACGCAGTCTTGTGAAAGTACTCCTCGCAGAAGTATAGCCTTAAAAAAATACAAGTGTCAGTACAGGTCAAATGTTAAAATGACAATAGAAATATATCTATATGTCATGTAACAATAAAATGTTGAGGTGCAAACCGTACATGGGAGTACTTACGTCATATCCACAAAATGAGTCACGAAGAGAAGTCGAAAGACTAAATATAGGTAACCACCTTTATCACAATATATGCGGATTATATGGAATACTCCTATAAGAAACTATTCACATTGAACAACATTCACGTGTGACTGCATCCCTAGACCATGTGCCACCATAAAAAAAATGAAACAAGAATAACTATCTTATACAAATGTCTGAAACTAATAATATACATCCAAGTAACATACCTATATAGTACCTGCAGCTCATGCGATACATTATCAATAATATCGAAGGCGAAGAAACATAATTTGCATCTAATGTTGTACCAGACGCTTAGATATCAATGAAAAATATATTATACGTAATTAGGTGCATGTAATCCGCTAATTATATCTAGACAAAGCACAAAATCACAAAATTTGTACGAGCCATACACCCCATAACGAATACATTCAAATATGGCAAGTAATCGCGAAAGCGTTACGGAGATGATAGATAAACTCCAGTGGAAGACTCTGCAGGAGAGACGCCCAGTAGCTCGGTACGGGCTTTTGTTAAAGTTTCGAGAACATGCCTTCACCGAAGAGTCAAGCAGTATATTGCTCCCTCCTGCGTATATCTCGTGAAGAGACCATGAGGATAAAATCAGAGAGATTAGAGCCCACACAGAAGCATACCGACAATCCTTCTTTCCACGAACAATGCGAGACTGGAATAGAAGGGAGAACCGATAGAGGTACTCAGGGTACCCTCCGCCACACACCGTCAGGTGGCTTGCGGAGTATGGATGTATATGTAGATATGTGAAGATAATACTTATGTCGTAAACCAAAACATGGAATATATGTAATAACATATAGTGGATATAAATAAAATACGGAATTCTTCCCAGCAACTTATAAGTACTTTTCACTCTAGAGAAAGTGTACAACAGAAACAAAACATAAAAATATGACATGTCCGTATATCCTGTACCGAATATGGTCCAGTATGGTCTGGACATATCTTTCACACAACAAAAACAAAAACATGAAATAAACATAAGGAAACCACATGCATGACTGTTCAATTTTTGGAGCGATGTAATGGTGTAAGACATTTGTTATACCAACCTTAGTACAACCTGCGTAACCAGGTAAATATCTATACAGTAACTTATTGAAAATTCAGCAAGCGTCCCAGACAAGTCAAAATAGAGGACATTCAGAAGAATGTTAAAGTAGATACTCCGTAATAAAGGTAACCACTAGGAGACACAAGCAAAACGTCTACATCATACCCTACCACAATGAATGGTAATTGCCTAAGAGGATGCAGTGCACCATTACGGATAACTCAATAGCATCAACTCATGAAAAAGTATCTGAAAAATGTTTTCAGTAGCAACCCACTCCAAAAAGCTAGTCATATATATTTAGAGTAATTAAAAATATGTGAACGCACGAAATGAAATAAGGTTTAGAATTACATATAGCCATGAGTAAATATATAGTAAACCAATATACACCTAATCTTCTAAATCACATCAAAACCAAAACCCATTACATTCATGTAATCAGAAACTGAAAAGAATTGTCACTAGATATCGCTGAATGTCTGCCTCTTTATGACATGAAATTATTTTAGTCCTATATGACGCATTTAATGGTTTGCATCCCTCTTTAGTTTTACATGGATTGCATTTACCGTCACTTGTGCTCCAGTAGACACGATTTATGGCATTGCCAGCGATTATTTTTTTATTTTTTTTTGTAGTAGTCTCTTTACAGTCAATTCAAGGATTGCTGTCATATGTTCACAGACTTACATTAAAAAGACGCATTGGATCTACTTACGATTTCTTACTGGCATGTTGTGTGGCCTCCTCACTGGTTGATTAAGAATGTGGTTTCCCTTTCACCCGATGTTTGTGCCCAGCACCTTTCTTTTCAGTTACTGATTACATGAATGTAATGGGTTTTGGTTTTGATGTGATTTAGAAGATTAGGTGTATATTGGTTTACTATAAACTTACTCATGGCTATATGTAATTCTAAACCTTATTTCATTTCATGGGTTCACATATTTTTAATTACTCTAAATATATATGACTGGCTTTTTGGAGTGGGTTGCTAGTGAAAACATTTTTCAGATACTTTTTCATGAGTTGATGCTATTGAGTTATCCTTTATGGGGCACTGCACCCTCAAATGCTATTACCACTCATTCTGGTAGGGTATAATGTAGTTGTTCAGGCTGTGCGTTTAAGTGGGGAGAATTATTACAGAATATCTACCTTAACACTCTCCAACTGTTCACTATTTCGACTTGTCTATTCACATGTATCCTTCAGGCCTGGGACATCTGCAGAATTTTTAGTAAATTACTGCCTCGATAGTTACATGGTTATATAGAGTATACTGAGGTTAGTTGTTGTCTTAGACCGTTACACCACTTGCAACATTGCTAAGTCATGTATGTAGGATCCATACATTTATTCAATGTTTTTGTCTACGTTGTGTGACAAGTACTTTCTTCACATGTCCAGACCATACTGAATCATATTCGGTACAGAGGGTATGGATATGTCATAATTACATGTTTTGTTTATATTGTACACTTTCTCTGGCTTCAGCCCATTAGTAAGTTTTACATGTAATGTTGGGGAGAATTCGGTACTTTATTCGTATCAACTATACAGGGTGGTCCATTGATCGTGGCCGCCCAAATATCTCACGAAATAAGCCTCAAACGAAAAAACTACATAGAACTAAACTTGTCTAGCTTGAAGCGGGAAACCAATTGGCGCTATGGTTTGTCCGCTAGATGACGCTGCCATAGGTCAAACGGATATCAACTGCGTTTCTTTAAATAGGAACCCTCATTTTTATTACATATTCGTGTACTACGTATATAATTTTATTGTTGTACTTGGACCACTTTTTTCGCTTTGTGATAGATGGCGCTGTAATAGTCACAAACATATGGCTCACAATTTCAGACGAACAGTTGGTAACAGGTAGGTTTTCTAAATTAAAATACAGAACGTAGGTACGTTTGAACATTTTATTTCGGTTGTTCCAATGTGATACATGTACCTTTGTGAACTTATCATTTATGAGAACGCATACTGTTACAGCGTGCTTACCTGTAAATACCACATTAATGCAATAAATGCTCAAAATGATGTCCGTCAACCTCAATGCATTTGGAAATACATGTAACGACATTCCTCTCAATAGCGAGTAGTTCGCCTTCCGTAATGTTCGTACATGCATTGACAATGCGCTGACATATGTTGTCAGGCGTTGTCGGTGGATCACGATAGCAAATATCCTTCAACGTTCCTCACAGAAAGAAATCCGGGGACGTCAGATCCCGTGAACATGCGGGCCATGGTATTGTGCTTCGACGACCAATCCACCTGTCATGAAATATGCTGTTCAAACCGCTTCAACGGCACGCGAGCTATGTGCCGGACATCCATCATGTTGGAAGTACATCGCCATTCTGTCATGCAGTTAAACATCTTGTAGTAACATCAGTAGAACATTACGTAGGAAATCAGCATACATTGCACCATTTAGACTGCCATTGATAAAATAGAGGTCAATTATCCTTCCTCCCGTAATGCCGCACCATACATTAACCCGCCAAGATAGCAGACATCGTGGATTTTCTGTTGCCCAATAGTGCATATTATGCCGGTTTACGTTACCGCTTTTGACGAATGATGCTTCGTCGCTAAATAAAACGCGGCCAAAAAATCTGTCATCGTCTCATAATTTCCCTTGTGCCCAGAGGCAGAACTGCACACGACGTTCAAAGTCGTCGCCATGCAATTCCTGGTACATAGAAATATGGTACGGGTGCAATCGATGTTGATGTAGTATTCTCAACACCGACGTTTTTGAGATTCCCGATTCTCGCCCAATTTGTCTGATACTGATACGCGGAATAGCAGCTAAAACACCTACTTGGGCATCATCATTTGTTGCAGGTCGTGGTTGACGTTTCAAATGTGGCTGAACACATTTCGTTTTCTTAAATAACCGGCGAACGGTCCGGACACTTGGATGATGTCGTCCAGGATACCGAGCAGCATACATAGTTCACGCCCGTTGGGCATTTAAGTCACAATAGCCATACGATATCGACCTTTTCCGCAATTGGTAAACGGTCCATTTTATCACGGGTAATGTATGACGAAGCTAATAGCGTCCGCACTGGAGCAATGTTACGTGGTACCACGTACTTATACGTTTGAGAACGAGTTCCGTTTTTTAGTTTTTTCGTTTCATGCTTATTTCGTGAGATATTTGGCCCGGTCACTATCAATGGACCACCCTGTATGCGATTAACTTTTCAGGTGGGGTAATGCTTGAATATTTTTCTGTAACTTTCCGGATTAATGTTATTGAGTTATCCTTTATGTTGTACTATTCTCACAGACTAGTACCACTCTTCTTGGTATGATATGATGTAGATGGTCTGGGTGTGTGTTCTAGAGGGTATATTTAGTACAGGGTAGCCACCTTAACATTGTCTCTCAATTCTCTAGCTATCCTTGCAACCCCAATACCTGCGACATTCAGTGGCATATTATATCACAGACTGGTTTTCTATCTGGCTGCACAAGGTGTGCAGAGGTTAGTACAAGCTGTTGTACCATTATACCTTTTTGCGACATACCCAGTAGTGTATGTTGTTCCATACAGATATTCCATGTTTTACTTTACGACATAAGTACCTTCATATATCCTTGCCAAATTTCTGTATGGATACGTCATATACATATTTTCTGATTTTGGGCTATGTCTGTTGACTGCTTTGGCTGGATAGTATTAGTGGATTTCTCACACATTATGATAATATGGTTTTACATCGTTATCTAAATCTGTGATACTACAATCTACACATAAAATGTTCTTTCTCTTTTGAATTACTGATAATGTATCATATGATCTACAGATATTAAATGTTATGTGATGTGATGTATATTACCAGTTTCAGACGTTTACATGAGTTACAAAGTTCTTCCTGTTCAATATTTGTTTTTTGGCAGTACATAATATATGGAAGTGTTAACACATGAATGGTGTTCTATGTGAATAGTTCCTTGTGGTATGTTTTCATAGGTATAGCATATGTTATGATGTAGGTAGTTTCCTGAATTTGGTCATTTGACATGTCTTCGATATTAATTTCATGTGTGTGACGTAGTTATGCCCCTCTACTGTTTTCACCTCAGCATTTTATAACTTTGACATGACATACAGATGTATTCATATTGTAAGTTTGATAGCTTTACCTATATTGAAACTAAGATATTGTTGATGCTGTCCTTATGGAAGGACTACTTGCACACAAATACATATTTCTTTGCGTTACTTATTTCAGATGTTACAGTTTATTTCATACATATGTCATTTTCTAGTTATTTTTGTAGGTTAGTAGGTTACTTGAGGGTTGTGTAGTTTAATGTTTCATCCAAGTGACCAGTTTTAATCATGGAATATTTAATTAATGATTTAATTAACAAACAGTACATTCGATCAACGTATAGAGTAGAAATTCGTTATGGAGTAACATATATAATACTGTTTTAGGTATGTGACTGTTCTATTGTTGGTTTTATTAAATGAGTACCGTAAATTTATTTGTATAGTATTGTCCTTGATTCTTATTATATTTCTAATCTACTGTATCTTTGTATTTGCATGGTTGGTAAGCTGATGACCCTGTCATTACTGTTCATACATACAGGCCTGAATATGGTGTATTGAATCACCGAAAGTGGTAACTTTTGAAAGGACGGATGCAGATGATCCGTTTTATAACATAATATATTTCTTATAAGAAATCCCTTTGTTTATGGTTGTTTACTGAATTCATGGCTTCAACATGCTAAGATATCTGATATTAGAAACTGTCGGAGACCCACAGGACGAGTTCAGTGGCTTTTTTTCATGACCCCACACAAAAATGGCAATGCAAAGGAAGTCAGTTCACTGACGACGTAGGAGATAATTTTGTCTATGTCTTGCATTTCACCGAAGGAAATGTTGTTACGATACAACAGTATTTCGGACTGGAAGCAAAGTACCGCACGAACTAGGATGGAAATGAGTTGATTATAATATTCTAAGAGTTGGAGAGACTACCTTTTGTAAATGGATTTACACTTCTCTCAATCTGAAGCACGGAAGACAATAAATCCTGTTGTGTCACCACGAATAATTCCTAGGAGCGGCTTTAAAATCTTGAACCCGTATCTTGTCAAGGCTCTGTAGCGTGTGCTTGTGTTCATGATCTTGAGTCAGGTAAGACCAGTTCCTTATTTCCTGAAAACTGTAGATATTTATTCGGACTATAACGCTTACCTAATTGTGTCCAGGCACAGTGTGTCTACACCGACAAGACAAATACCGTGGTTCTTACGGCTAAAACAGAATAAAAATTATATTAAAATAGGGAGATGTATTCTTTCCACCATAAATCAAAGTCATTTGCTTGTGAAAGTTTGTATTTAAATAAATCGATGTTGGGAGGCTAAGACAGTAGAAGCACAAATCACTGAAGAATCAATACGGTGTTCAAAATGGTTCAAATGACTCCGAGCACTATCGGACTTAACATCTTAGGTCATCAGTCCCATAGAACTTGGAACTACTTAAACCTAACTAACCTAAGCACATCACACACATCCATGCCCGAGGCCGGATTCGAACCTGCGACCGTAGCATTCACGCTGTTCCAGACTGAAACGACTAGAACCGCTTGGCCACCGCGGCCGGCAATACGATGTAAGAGGCAATTATGACCGCAAGATTCACAAGAGTCACAAGTGAGAAAACACTTGACAATAATCTAAACAAGTGCTTCAATCACACGTGCTAACCCGTACAGTACATGAAGAGTTGTATTTCCCAAAACAGAAGTTACTGTTCTGTAGTACATTGTTCTCTTATCGTAATTAAAGTACAGATATGGAGTGTCATCGAAGTAATTGAAGTACAATGTAAGAAATCAGTATAACGAATGTCACATAGACACACTACACCATTTCTGTCGTATTTGGACTACAGTAATACAACATCAAGAGCCACAGTTCTCATATTGTCTACTGATGCAACATAAATATTAATTTCATACTAAATCTTTGCAACACATGCGTATCTCGATGCAGAAAGTAGACAGTAGCTAACTGCATGAAGATGACTGATGAAATATCGATCATGTAACGTGACCTGCTGCTTGTCAGTTTTCAGCCATACAAAATAAGCAAGACCCCAGGCATAGAGGCATAGAAGTTGTATACGAATTCCATTCGTAAATTAAGGTCCGAGAGGTCATAAAGTGGAAACTATAGTGAAAACAAAAAAGGTTTTATTTACAACAGTTTTTTACACCTTCCAACTATTTCTCTATGTTGTCGCATCTCCGACTTAGACATTTCTCTTAACGTTGGACCAACTTACCATTACCTTCGTCACAGAAAGCAGCCACCTGTGCTTTTCGCCACTTCTCTACGCTGGTCTGCAGTTCGTAATCTGTGCCAGAGTGATGTCTTCATAGCCAGCGGTTCATGTGAGCAGAGATGAACATCAGAGGAAGCCAATTCCGGGCTGTATAGCGAGTGATCAAACGCTTCCAGTGGAAAACGCTGCAGGGACGTCCTTATGGCCCCTGCTGTGTGCGCCCGATAATGGACACGAAGAAGGAAAAGTTATGAAATGAGGCTAAATTTCTCAGAGGGATGGAGAGACTATTCTTCTAGGCATCTTCGGGTGTTTACTATGTGCTCAGAACTGAAAAGAGCGACGTGACGCCATCGATAGTCATACTAGAGACACTGTGCAAAAAAATGGTTGAAATGGCTCTGAGCACTAAGGGACTTAACATCTGAGGTCATCAGTCCCCTAGAACTTAGAACTACTTAAACCTAACTAACCTAATGACATCACACGCATCCATACCCGGGGCAGGATTCGAACTGGCGACCGTAGCGGTCGCGCGGTTCCAGACTGAAGCGCCTAGAACCGCACGGCCACACCGGCCGGCGACACTGCGCGACCCATCTGTGCAAAGCACCATCGGATTTTCGTTGTCGTTTCCATTTTGCGACCGATCATATCTTATTTTCAGTATACTCTCGTTGTGTAACAAAAACATAGCTTTGGCATTTCTGGTCTTCAGATTCGTTAACCTTCACACAAAATGTACACAAATGCAAAGTTTTACGGGTAAATAACCATGATAGGTGGTAGAATAGACACACTTCCGTATTTAACATAATTTAATTTCGGTTTTAGCTATCCGAGTCGAGTTCTTCACTCGTAGTTCTAAGGAGCAGGCCACCTCGGACTTAAATGAATTACATTGAAACAAAAGAAAGATTCGGTAAAAGACAAACAATCAAGAATAACTTAATAAAGTACTCGGCTATTCAAGTTTTAGTAGTGGAAAACACTGCAGAAATAGTGTTCAAGAAGACAGAATTTACATTTTCATTCTCAGTGTGAAATGCAATAGAATGACACCAGGTTTTTGCCGAAAGAAGACGCCGCGAAAGAGGAAGACGGGAGAAAAGACTCGACGAAAGATCTAAGGTGGGGGAGGGGGGAGGAGGGGGAGAGTGGTAGTTGGTGGATCCGAGGGCAGATCAAACTTCTACGACAAACAGTTTGTTCATTACGAGGGCTCACGGCCGGACTGTGAAAGGGAGGCGAACGAAATGAAAGAGGCGCCGTTGGCAGGCGAGGCACGGCGTGCTGCTTGCATATGTAGCCGCGGCCGCAGCCGCAGCCGATCGCCCGCCTCATCTGCATACAGCCGCGGGCCGGCGCAGAATGCGTGCTCGTCCGTCACCCTCCACAACGGCTCTCCTCGACGCCGGAAACATCGCTATCGCTGGAATCAGCACTACGTCATGCAGCACACTGGAGGTTAGGCGCTGTCCAGCCCGCAGCCTACTGCGCGATGTCAGTAAGTGCTTTGTCCCTTGTCCGTCTATTGCACGTCACTCGCGCTGAGAAGCATTATCACCAACTGTAGTGACAATATATCAAGTACAACACTGTCGGTAGGTGTAGCTTTATTCAGTCACTACAATGTATACTGTAAGCGTATATTGAAATAGATATCACCTGTACCTTTTATGAGGCTGGTGTCGTTATCATGATTATAGACTTCCTCGAACAGCTTAAAGTGCTGATTTGGGCGGGATATGGATGGGAGCCACATGCTGTTCTAGAACTCTCGCCAAATGAACGACCGTAGGTCTGATGCACCTGCACGCGTGATTGTGATTTTTGGGCTGCTTTGTATATTCTCAGTCGCCTTGCGCATTGCAAAGTGCCTACCGGTTCAGGCGATTGCTCGTGATATGCAGGTAATTCAGATCTGGCACAACTTTGCAAATAAAGTTACAGTGAAATCCAGACCATTAGCTGCTTACGGGCGTTGATAAATATCAACGGGGACAGTTGAAAATGTGTGCCCCGACGGGGACTCGAACCCGGTGTAAGGTGTCAGGCAAATCCAACACCTTTCATGAAAACCCTGACATGATAGCAAATCCGGCAGTATGTCACATAGGTCCGAATAAATCCTGACATTAAATTAACCAAAGTAATACGATCAACGAGTGAGCTACTGGAATACCACAGACTAACACAAGAACGCCACATTCACGTTATACCTTCTCACCGTGAAACAGACGCAGTTCCGAGAGGAGAAACGAGAACAGAAGCCGAGAGCATATTCGTGTAGGCTAGGAGGCCCTACGATAAGGGACGGACACCCACATCGACAGCCAACCGCCAAGACCACCCCCAGCCCATGTTAAAAGATAGAGCCCTCCAGAAGAACACACGAGCTGCAAGTTTTAGCGTGAGACTTTTTCGCGTCTCTGTTACGTTGCAAACGTTAAAAACATTGCCCCACCACGAAAAGTATAACGTTTCTCATTGGATAGACATAATTTTTTAGGCGGAGCTTAAGGTTAACATTGAGACCCAGATTGGTCAGTTGAAAACACAGCCAGATAGCTTTTCTTAAACCAACTTCTGTAAATTGTAGTAAAGAGAAGTTAGAGAGATTTGCTTCCGAGACGGCGAGGTGTGTGGAGCTGCGCCGCCCGCCGCCCCCTGACGCTGACTAACCACCGACAAGGTAATGAACGCACGCGATGTTTCACTAAGAACTGCAGAAGTCTCATCTGTTACATCCCCTTTTTGCGTAATAATAGTGTCGATCGTCAATTAAACTTCGTGGTATTCACATTTGCTATTAGAAGTTAAAATATGAAACGCTATGATTTTTCTGTTATATAATTGTTGAGAAACCACATTAGCCACTGTAATTTAAAACAAGTTAAATAAGTAATTAAAGATAATTGAGGGTCAATGTAGACCATTTTGATAGATTTCTCTTTCATGAAACTTAACTTTAACCTAGATTATAGACGCAATACGGTATAGGTCATCCTTCGATCCATTGTGGAACTTGGAAACCCATTCAAGGAATATTCATTCACATTTTTGTTGAACGCAGTTGATTTTTATCATCCTGTATTAAAACATTTCCTTTTATCAATAGTGCAATTTATAAACAATGTTTTGTGAGTAGAATAAAATTTCCAATGGTAAACTTAACTACTTTCTCGGCGTTATTTCTCCAGCTAACTAAAAATAGGAAAGCCTTAATCCCCTTCAACTAAATTTAGTTAGTATTAAGATTCTTTTACAGGGAGTGCAGTGGAGCTGACGCTGAAATTATTAAGTATTTGATTATATCATCGCTAGTCTCAGTGAACTCTTCTGAACTCTACATGTCATGTGTGGTCTGGCGTCTCCTTACCAGCAACAGGTCCCAGGTTCAGACTAGTCAATTCCCTAAAAAACACGCTCTGAGCGACGTTGCGCGAAAGTGGTAGGGAGACACGACTTAGAACAAAACAGACACCATGCAGAATGTTTAGATCGGGATCTCATGCTTAGACTGCAGACACTATCCGACTGAGCCATTGGGACACAGAGCTTAGTCCGACTGCAGGGGCTTATCTCAGGCACTCCCCGTGAGACCCACACCTACTGTCCACACACTGCATTTGTAGTGCCCCTGCCCACTACCCTCGTTACTCGTGGCAGTCAATCTACCGATTCCCGTAAGAGTTTGCGCAATGTGAGTGCATCTGAACTGAAGAAGATCATTGATCGGTAAGCCTTATCTATATGAAGATGGTATCTGATCTTTCGGGCATGTCCAAAAGAACAGGTAGCATCTTCATATACAACTTTGAGATCGTCGATGCATATTTAGTACATTGCACGATGAGCTTGCCTTAACGGTTTACACCAATAACACTACATATCAGTACATTTAATTCTGTATCAGAGTGGTTAAAATACGAATACATTTAGAGTTTCCTGTCTACATATATAAAGGAAGGAAGCGGATTTTCTATTAACATATGCAAGACTGAAATCAAGTAGCGGTTGTGGTTGCAACTTGGTTGCTTCATGCACCACGATTAGACTAGAAACTAGTCATAATTAGGTTGTACAAAAGTTTGTGACTTCACTCGAAGCAATATAGCCAGAATTTACGTAAATGGTTAACAACAACAGTAAGAAAAATCATATTTATAACAGCGTATATACTCTGATCAAATGTCATTTCTATTCTTACGTTGCAGCAGAGGCAACAGCAAGCTGTCGTGAAAAATATAAACAGTTTACCACATAAACCACGTTTTATTACATAGCCTGTCTGTTGATATTCTTATTTTACGAGGTTTTCATGTGAATCCATATCGACATAAATCTACAGCTCGTCAATCAGCACATCGTTTTGTAAGTACGTCACGCAGTGAGTTTCGTTTTCTTAAAATCGAATGTTTAGATTCGATCGACGTCTCTGCACGTCTCCATACTTGTTTTCTGTGTGCTTGAATATTACTTCTGTACTCGAAGTATTCGTAATGTGAGTTGTAAAATAAGCGGTGCGTGCTCACCTTTATGGGCATACAAAATTAAATTAAATGATTAAAACTTAGTAGAACTAGTCGAGATACTGACTACGCACAGTCCTACTAGAGGAAACCTGTGTCTTTGTTATAATGTTTGGCCAACAACAGTTTTACTTTATTACGCACAGTGCCCTCCTTTATGTGACCCGACGAGTCAGTGTTACGCAATATTCAGTCGGTGCGGACCCATCATACGAAGTGGAAACTATGCCTCACCGACACCACAGGGTCGTCGTCTCGTTCGCTTAGCCATAACGGAGAAAACATCTTCGTCCACAGTCTTGGCGCGACGATTGAGCACTGCAACGGCTGTGGACATGTATGCGTCGACAGTTCGATACCGTCTTCTGCGGGCTGGATTGGTGGTACGCATGCCATCGCATCAGTATCCACTGACCAGAACCCACAAACTTCGCAGACTGCAATGGGCACGTAAATGCCAACATGGGCGTGATGAGTGGCAAAATGCAGTATTTTCTGATGAATCTCGCCTCGTCATGTCCTACAGTTATGGCCGCCCACGCTTTCGACGTCACCGTGGTGAACGCAATGGGTAAGACTGTATCCTTGAGCGGCATAGTGGACAACCGTCAAGTGCGATGGTTTGGGGTGCCATTGCCTGAATCACGCGATCTCGTCTCCTTTGACATTAGGGCAATCTGAACAGTTACCGCTGCTTCATGGAGGATTTACAGCCCTAGATACTGCCTGTTCTACAGGTCGTTCCATATGCCATGTTTCAGCGGGACAACGCCCGGCCGCATGTGGCGAGAAATATGCAAACCTTCTTCGGTGAACGACAGGTACTATTGCTTCCCTGACCTACCTGTTTGCCTAAAATGTCGCCTGTCCAACATATCTCGGATGTGGTCAGTCGGCAGATCGTCGGCATGTTCAGGCGCTCTTTAATTTCATGCCACGACGTCTAGTGGCTCGGCCTGCAGCACGATGTAGCATATACAGCCGTTCGCTCAACGAAAGACCCGTACCCAAAGACTGCAAATTTGCATAGGTCACACCAATATTCAGGAAAGGTAGTAAGGGTAATCCACTAAATTACAGGCCCATATCGTTAACGTCGATATGGAGCAGGATTTTCGTGCATATATTGTGTTCAGACATTATGAATTACCTCGAAGAAAACTGTCTATTGACACACAGTCAACATTGGTCTAGGAAACATCGTTCCTGTGAAACGCAACTAGCTCTTTATTCACATGAAGTGTTGTGTACTATTGACAAGGGATTTCAGATCGATTCCGTATTTCTGGATTGCCGGAAGGCTTTTGACACTGTAGCACACAAGCGGCTTGTAGTGAAATTGGGTGCTTATGGAATATCGTCTCTGTTATGTGACTGGATTTATGATTTCCTGTCAGAGAGGTCACAGTTTGCAGTAATTGACGGAAAGTCATCGGGTAAAACAGAAGTGATTTCTGGCGTTCCCTAAAGTAGTGTTATAGGCTCTTTGATGTTCCTTATCTGTATAAATGAATTGGGAGACAATCTGAGCAGCCGTCTTAGGTTGATTGCAGATGACGCTGTCTTTTATCGACAAATAAAGTCATCAGAAGATCAAAACAAATAGCAAAACGATTTAGAAAAGGTATCTGAATGGTGCGATGATCGGCAGTTGACACTAAATAACGAAAAGTGTGAGGTCATCCACATGAGTGCTAAAAGGAATTCGTTAAACTTCGGTTACACCACAAGTCAGTCTAATCTAATAACCGTAAATTCAACTAAATACCTAACTATTGCAGTTACGAACAACTTAAATTGGAAGGAACACGTAGAAAATGTTGTGGGGAAGGCTAACCAAAGACTGCGTTTTATTGGCAGGATACTTGGAAAATGTAATAGATCTACTAAAGAGACTGCCTACACTACGCTTGTCAGTCCTCCTTTAAAATACTGCTGCGAGGTGTGGGATCCTTACCAGTTAGGACTGACGGAGTACACCGAAAAATTTCAAAGAAGGGCAGCACGCTTTGTATTATCGCGTAATATGGGAGAGTGTCACAGAAATGATACAGGATTTGGGCTGGACATCATGAAAAGAAAGGCGTTTTCCGTTGCTTCCTAATCTTCTCACGAAATTCCAGTGACTACCATTCTCCTTCGAAAACGAAAAAATACATAGGGAGAAACGATCACCACGATAACATAAGTGAAATCAGAGCTCGTACGGAAAGATATAAGTGTTCGTTCTTTCCGCGCGCTTTACGAGATTGCAATAATAGAGAATTGTGAAGGTGGTTCAATGTACCCTCTACCAGGCACTTAAATGTAATTTAAGAGTATACATGTAGATATAGATGTACTCCGTACAGAATTTCCACAGTCACTGCATATGAACAAGTCTGCAATGCTTATCATTTGTGCAGTGTCATGTTCCTTATCAGTGCCATAAATTTCATTGTGATCACATCTCTCAGGGTTGGTGCTTCACTTTTCCAAACAGTAGTGTATGCATGATGATGTCACTCCTGCCAGAAAGTTTCATCTGTTCGCAATAATATGAAATTGTCTAAGTAGTTCAGCCGAACCGCCTTCTGATGACCTCATCCTCCCTGCACATCGACAAAGTGTACTTATATCCATAGCCACATGCTCCATAGACTTTGCACAAGCGTTTGTGAATATTCTCCATAGTTTCTTTCTCTGCAGTGAGACATTCAAAGACAGCAGGTCACCTGCGGACACCATTTTGAGACAGTCCTGCAGCTACGCTATCTGTCGGAAATAACGGAAACTTGGCGCGCTCACTCGAAGACTTCAAATAATACATACATAACGTTTCGCATTTGTAGCATTGTTTTCGGCTGAGAAATAATCTGTGGCTCATTACTTTCTCGGCAACCCTCGTATATCTGGACTGTTTTACTTGTTGTGTTCTTGAACTATACGCATTGCGCAAAAGAATTATACACTCCTGGAAATTGAAATAAGAACACCGTTAATTCATTGTCCCAGGAAGGGGAAACTTTATTGACACATTCCTGGGGTCAGATACATCACATGATCACACTGACAGAACCACAGGCACATAGACACAGGCAACAGAGCATGGACAATGTCGGCACTAGTACAGTGTATATACACATTTCGCAGCAATGCAGGCTGCTATTCTCCCATGGAGACGATCGTAGAGATGCTGGATGTAGTCCTGTGGAACGGCTTGCCATGCCCTTTCCACCTGGCGCCTCAGTTGGACCAGCGTTCGTCCTGGACGTGCAGACCGCGTGAGACGACGCTTCATCCAGTCCCAAACATGCTCAATTGGGGACAGATCCGGAGATCTTGCTGGCCAGGGTAGTTGACTTACACCTTCTAGAGCACGTTGGGTGGCACGGGATACATGCGGACGTGCATTGTCCTGTTGGAACAGCAAGTTCCCTTGCCGGTCTAGGAATGGTAGAACGATGGGTTCGATGACGGTTTGGATGTACCGTGCACTATTCAGTGTCCCGTCGGCGATCACCAGAGGTGTACGGCCAGTGTAGGAGATCGCTCCCCACACCATGATGAAGGGTGTTGGCCCTGTGTGCCTCGGTCGTATGCAGTCCTGATTGTGGCGCTCACCTGCACGGCGCCAAACACGCATACGACCATCATTGGCACCAAGGCAGAAGCGACTCTCATCGCTGAAGACGACACGTCTCCATTCGTCCCTCCATTCACGCCTGTCGCGACACCACTGGAGGCGGGCTGCACGATGTTGGGGCGTGAGCGGAAGACGGCCTAACGGTGGGCGGGACCGTAGCCCAGCTTCATGGAGACGGTTGCGAATGGTCCTCGCCGATACCCCAGGAGCAACAGTGTCCCTAATTTGCTGGGAAGTGGCGGTGCGGTCCCCTACGGCACTGCTTAGGATCCTACGGTCTTGGCGTGCATCCGTGCGTCGCTGCGGTCCGGTCCCAGGTCGACGGGCACGTGCACCTTCCGTCGACCGCTGGCGACAACATCGATGTACTGTGGAGACCTCTTTTTATTGTATGCTTTGGTCACGACGAAAAACGTGACTTAAGGACTCCCCTGTGTAAATGCCGGCACACAAGGTGTTTATGGTACTGTTACATGTTATTCTTGTTAAAGATTTACCACTTTCAACCACATTCGCATCAGAAAATACTTAAGTTATGGCTCTAAGGCTCTAGCAGTCTTGCGCCCAAATCCGTGCACCACTGTGATCTTGGACATAGATGTGTTTTATTGTTTGCCGGCCGCGGTGGTCTCGCGGTTCTAGGCGCGCAGTCCGGAACCGTGCGACTGCTACGGTCGCAGGTTCGAATCCTGCCTTGGGCATGGATGTGTGTGATGTCCCTAGGTTAGTTAGGTTTAAGTAGTTCTAAGTTCTAGGGGACTAATGACCACAGCAGTTGAGTCCCATAGTGCTCAGAGCCATTTTTTTTGTTTTATTGTTTGTATATGAATATTACCCCACAAAGCGAAATGCAATCGTGGCCGTCGTAGGGACAGCCAGTGAGTACTGGTGAAAAGCCAGGTACAACGTTACAACATTGCCAGTCAATTTTCTTTTGGTTTTACTTTCTTACTTCGAACTTTGCAAGGCGTGAAGGTGTTAATAACAATGTTTGTAGAATTTTCTTAAAAAGTCTCTTAGTGTGCAAGCCTAACATCGTCTTGAGATGTTGTGCTAAATATTCTATTGAAATTTTAAAACAAGTTTTATGCTGATTTTCATCCACTTTTCAAGCATTATACCCAGATTCCGCAATAGAATTCGGATATTACAATGGTGACAGTAATGCTTTGGCAGTCGGGACGGAAAATTGACTGTAACTTTTATGGAGGAAACAGTTTAATAAGTTTTAATCCATGAATACCTTTGCATTAATGCACAGATACGTAGTGAACCTCATCTTGTAGACAAAACTCTTGCAAGACAAGGTATTTGACTTTTGTACGATAGGAATTTTCAAATCCTAAGAAACAACGACGAGATTAATTTTGAAGAGACTCATATGACCATGTCACTGCTCCGGAATACGTGCATAAGCAAACTGCAGTACATCGACTTACGAAATAGCTGTAAATGTTACGAAAGACAGAAGAAGAGTGCATGGTGAAGTAATGCAAGTGTATTAAAGTAAAATAGTTGAAAGGGATCCGATACCACTAGACAACCCAGTACTGGTGCAATCAGATAAACCGACAAAGTTGTAAGTTCGTAGAAAGGAAACCTTTTAACACAAGTAAAGACGTACAGAAATTGTAATAGGAAGATATTCTAATGATCAAAATGATTATTTACAGGACAGATAAACTCATGTGTGGGATTACAAATGGTCTAAAACACCGTGCAATAACCATCAATGTGTCGTTATTTAACAAGACCGAAAAATAATGGAATGGAAGCGTTCTTCCTACTTTAAGTTGAAAAAGAGAGAGAGAGAGGGAGAGACAGAGAGAGAAAGAGAGCTTGAATGCCACCATTCTCAACTGAAGTCTGAATCACAACTTGATATTGCCATTTCCTTCAGCACATCGCTCCAAACTGATCCCACAGAAATGTTGATCTTCATTATAAATTGAACTAACACGTAACGTGAGAATTTATTCAAAAGCAATATTACGATCAAAAAACGAAAGTGATACATGTACAATGCATAGATTAAACCAAGAGCCTGCAGCGACCCTACCGAAGTACATGAAACAGTCTGCTGAATCTGCAGATCTGCATGACTCATTCGACAACTAGCTCCTGCGTGTTCTCAGAACACAAAAACGGAACCCAAACTGGTTTCCTGTTGCTACCACGTTGACTCGCACTGAAAGTTTCGCGGTAAGTACCTGATTGGCTCCTGCAGTTCGAAGTCCCTGATCTCCAAAAGAAATCACTTGTGCAGTTGCACGATGATCAATACCTAACAAGACAAGTACTTTGGAAGGTAACAGAATAGTCGCGAGCGGTCCGCTTGAGCGCTTACGAAAGAAGTCAGCGTAGAGTGTCGACGCCTTTCATTACCCTCTCTTTCATCTTAAGTAATTGAGCAAAATGTTTTCCGTATTCTACATGATAAGAGACATTCCAGTAGTAATTTTTAGTCATTTACTATCTGATATAATTATACTAATTTAAATATATAGATAAGTAAATGCCTAGTATATATTCTAGTAACAAAAATACTCTGTTGTCATCATATCGTCTATTAACTGTTAGAAGGAATTTAACGACTGTGAGGCAGACAGATGAATCAGCTCTCTGGTTACTGTCTAGGATAATAAATATTAAACATAAACATATTATTACATTAGGCCTGCTCAGCAGAAAAGCTGGAGCCTAAACTTCATTAGTCCATATGCCATTAATTAATAATAACTGTTTGTTATGTAGATAAGACAGAACCACATATTCTGTACAGTCCATAAAGGTACTAATTAGTAGAAAGAAAATTGTAACTTTAATATTTGCGCCCCTTAAACAGAGAGACTTATCCATAGGCTTCTCCAGTCCATATGACACATAATAATAACAGTAAAATTTGTGTCTGTTTGGTAGACAAGAAGCAGTAACCTGTTCCATCCAGTTTAGGAAAAATAATAACCGAAATGAATATTGATCTTAAAATATTTTCATCTCTTACGCGAAAAAAGTGGAACAATGTGTTCTATCCAGTTCAGAAAACATGAAGAAATGATAATATTACAAGATGTGTGTCTGTTAGGCAGACAAAATGGAAGTCTAGACAGAAAATTATATTGAGAGACAAGGAAGGGCATTGTTTATGTAACCAACGCATAAATTCAGTGTTAAACACAGACATTGACAAACATATACATACAGAAGGCGGTTATGGAGCATCTGCAAGATAAGAGGTATCACCAAAGGAAAAAAATGCCTTTATTGGGCCATCGAAGAAGTTGTTGAAGACGAAAAGTGCGTCAAAGGCAGAGGACAGCTGAGCAGAAGGCAACACATGATTGGTAGGCGGCGCACCAGCGCATTTATGACACAAGTCGGTGCAGATTGCCGACGCCTTTTAGCTGTTGAATGAATGAAGAGCGTCGGCAAGCCATTCTTACAAATGGGTGCGATGAGTACAGGACGAGAAATAAGTTGAACAGTGATGAAACTTAATATAAAATCTGTGGACGAGACACCACAGTTATCTACGACTAATTTCAAGAAGAAATTTTCAGTTACAGATGACGAAGTTAGTGACTTCGACAAATAAAGTACTTTTACTGATACTTGTCAGCAGAAAGAAAACGTAAGCACCTTACTTGCATTCGTGGACCTGCTGGGCAAGCATTCAGCTTGGTCCTGTGAACATCTTGAGTGAAATAAAATTTGTGTCAGACGCCGATTCGCTACGTAGTGCGATCTGCCGCCTTAACCATTTAGGTCACCTAAACACACTTCAACGGAATTCAATTTAAAATATTTATTACAAAGAACAATCAGAGGTTCTTCCTTTTGGAATAGCACCACCAGCTTATCGTACAGGACGGAGAAACTTGGGTTACCCTTCCGTATGGACGTGTATCAGTTTGATACAATGCACTATAATGAAGCAAACTGAATGAAATTCTATGGAATCAGCGATATGAAACTACGTGAAATAATATAGGTGAAAGCAGGTCCGAAATACTGAGCTTGGTCATGACAATAGCATTTAGAAATGAGCTTTCGTGATAATCGCCGTACAGGAGCAATGTGTTCCTGACCAGGATAGATACTGTGTAGTGTGCATTAGGGGGCGGTTAAGTAGAAGACTGTTTCTCGTTCACTAAAAGATTTTTCTTTGTACGGATTTCACATGACACTCCGAGGATGGTTTGCAACATCGTTAGCTAGCCTTCACCAAAAGGCCTACATCCACAAAGCGATCAGGAAACGGTGAAAGATGGCTATTTTTTGATGACGTTGTTGGATGTGTTAATATTTGTAAATGAAAATTATATACACTGAAGAGCCGAAGAAACTGGTATAGGCCTGCATCATCAAAGACAGAGATATGCTACAGTGGCAGGTTATCAAGGTTTCAGTGAGTTTGCACGTGGTGCTATAGTCGGCACACGAGTGATGGGACACAATATCTCCGAGGTAGCGAAGAAGTGGGGATTTTCCCGTACCACCATTTCACGAGTGAACCGTGAATATCAGGAATCCGGTAAAACATCAAATCTCAGACATCACTGAGGCCAGAAAAAGATCCTGCAAGAACGGGACCAACGACGACTGAAGAGAATAGTTGAAAATGACAGAAGTGCAACCCTTCCCTAAACTGCTGCACATTGCAACGCTGGGCCATCAACAAACGTCAGCGAGTGAACCCTTCAACTAAACGTCATCAATATAGGCTTTCGGAGTCGAAGATCCACTCTTGTACCCTTGATGACTGCTTGACACAAAGCTTTACGCCTCGCATGGGCCCGTCAACACCGACGTCGGACTTTTGATGACTAGAAAAACGTTGTCTGGTCGGACGAGTCTCTTTTCAAATTGTATCGAGAGGATAGACGTGTACGGGTATGGAGACAACCTCATGAATCCATGGACACTGCGTGTCAGCAGGGGACTGTTGAAGCTAGCGGAGGCTCTGCAATGGTGTGGGGCGTCTGGAGTTGGAGGGATATGGGACGCGTGATATGGTTAGATACGAGTCTGACAAATGACACGTGCGTAAGCATCCTGTTTGATCACCTGCACCCATTCATGTCCACTGTGCATTCCGACGACTTGGTCAATTGCAGCAGGGCAATGCGACACCCCAGACGTCCAGAATTGCTACAGAGTGGCTCTAGAAACACTCTTCTGAGTTTAAACACTTCCGTTGCCCACCAAACTTCACAGACATGAACATTATTCAACATATCTGGGATGCCTTGCGACTTGCTGTTCAGAAGACATTTCCACCCACTCGTACTCTTTCGGATTTATTGATAGCCTCGCAGGATTCATGGTGTCAGTTCCCTCCAGCGCTACTTCAAACATTAGTCGAGTCCATGCCACGTCGTGTTGCGGCACTTCAGCGTGCTCCCGGGGGTCCTACACGATATTAGGTAGGTGTACCAGTTTCTTTGGACCTTCAGGTATTTGAAGAATTATGGTCAGAGAGGCAGTTGTTAGGCAGCAGTATCTATGTCTACGATGGCAGCACTGTGGAGTCGTAGAGTATTAGACAGTCAGTGGTGGATAGCTGCGGTGTGCAGCACGCGGGGAGTCGTTGTTCGAACAGTGTAATGCATGGACGCACTTTGGAGCTATGTGAGTTGCAGAATTATTCCGAGGAGGAATGTTGACTCAGAACAATGGTTGGATAACATACGGACATAAAAAAAGCTTTGGAATGAAGAAGAAGTTATTATTTGATGAGGCAAATAGTTTACTTTTATTTTTGTAGACTTGTATTGTTGATGCATTTCACCCTCGTCACAGTCTAGTTTTTGATAATTTTTGTATTCATTGATCTTCGGAGTTAATTTACTGTACCATGGAAGTTATTACATTATATTAATATTCATATTAGAGTCTACAATTGTTTTTTTGCTGAGTTCCTCGCTAACTTAAATTTCGGTACTTAAAGGTTGAATCATGTGTTTCATTGGCGTTCTGTGTCAAGATTATGAACCCAATTTCCCTAAAACAATTGTCTTTAGTTTTTAGCAATTTTTTTAGCTGTTGCGGAGTCTTGCTGTGTTGCTATTTCCGCCGGTACTTCATTTTACAGGTGAGATTCATAATACGTGATTGTTTCGTTTCCCTTGCGCGATGTAGGCTCCGTCAGTGTGTTTCAGGTTACATTATTATGCAGGTTGAGATTACAGCTTTTTTTATACAGTTATGTTCTTTCAAACAGTTCGCACTGACCAAGTATAATGAGCGGGAAATTATTGGTTTGCTTATTTATTTGCTTACGAATGTCACACACTGGAGTCTTTTCAGTTTCAAGTAAGTGTTATGGCTTTGAGCTAAGTAGTACATTTGGGTTTTCAGTTCACATTCCCAGTTCTGTATTTACGATAACACACACACAAGTAAAGGGTACTCACTTACAAGGGACATGTCTAGGAAAGGTGGGCGTGGATGCAAGAGAGAGATTTTACTTAGGTCAACGCTGTACGGCGGCATCCAGCTGTAGACACGTGATTCTACTCCTACGCCTCTACCGGCTAGGCAGATTCCTTGTCAGCAGTTCAGAGGAAGAAATAGCCTCTACTGAGCGACGATGTTTCTTTGCACATAGGCCACGTTGAATAGTAACTTAACAATATTAGATAATATTTTAAAAGTAAATATGAGCTAATAACTTGATTGGCTAGGTGACCTCTACATTAACAAAGTACACCACCTGAGCACGTCTCTAGGACTGATACAAACATGCAGTTATCATACCCTTCGTGACTAGTTCTGTTACGGTGCTCGCTTATTTCCAAGTCAGCATCGATCCTAGTGCTGAGTTTTGACTCAGACGGCGCTTTGGCGTTAAGCGGTTGTTTCCGTGTGTGATCGCTGGCCGGGGTTTAGCTGGAGGCGTGTGAAGAAGGGAGAGGTGGCTGCCTTGGCGTGAAGACAGTTCGACTCGGCTGGGGTTGTTGGCGTCTGGACGTCGAGTGGGGCCCGATGGGAAGACCGGACCGTGATTTTACAATTAATAGTGTGGACAGCACCGTCGTGTGCCGTTTAACTTGATTCGCAAGGGAAGCAAAATCTCGCCGGTTGTAGTTTGAAATACCTTCTATGTGCGGCGGAATGTCATTTCGTCCTCCTGTCTCTCCGTCGCTGGGATTTCTATCCTCGTTTACCGTCCCATGGGTGTATATCGATGGGCTACGCTGCTCTCCGTACTCTACTAGACGCTAGTGATGAAAGTGCGTCGTTCAACGGTATGTTAATCTGGGTGCTTTATATTTGATCTTCTAGTGCATAATCTTCGAGTGGCAATCTTTAGAGTTTGCCTTGCGCAGTTAGATTGGAGTTTATTTTGTCTTGTGATGCTTCCGGTTTCCGTTAACGAAGGTTAAGCTTGATTCGGCACTCCGAACGACGCTTGGCACCTCAGCAGGTGGGTCGGAGCCACCTTCGCGACTAAACGGAAGCCTTTTGACTGAGAGGTCTTGTGTTTTGGCACATTGTTCATAAATTGTTGCAGCCCTGTCGTGTTCTTCTTCTCATAAACGTTTCGTTCAAGGCATTTTAGTTAATTTTATGATTTTTTTTATTTCTTAAATTGGTAAAATTGTTCGGCCTTCATTATGCACACTGTTTGTTATAGTGGAGTTGGTGTGCCACAGTAATTTCTTAAACTCCATTGTGTGTGCCCTTTGTGATACATATTGTTTATTGATTGAGTATGGCAATTATAATATCTCATATATCATGATGTGCGTGTGTAATGGTGCAATAAATGGATGATTGTTATTTCTGTTTTGGCGCCCTTCATGCCTCCTTTCTTGTCCCTATTGGTACGCTATCCTTCTACTAGTGTTGGTAGACCACGTCAAGCTCCATCTAAGGGGCGGCGTATTTTACGGAAATCGTGGCTTGCTCTGCCTTGGATATGTAGAATGAAATGTAGTGAGTGGAAAGAAGGGAGCTGATATCAATAAAATGCTGTGGCAAGAAGCGAGATCAGTGAATGTCTCTTTAAAAATTCGTTGCGTGCAGCACGTCGTTGCTATCACTTCCCCTGATTTCATTCACTTCCTTTCAGTTAGTTAAATAATTTCATGTGTTCACCTAAAACACTTGCTGCACGGCATCAACAGCTTCCTGTAATTAGGAAGTACTATTGGCTTGAACTGCCGCATCCGATTTAATGACTTTATGGAGGTGCGCGCAGGGTTACAGCGGAGCGAAGAAATGTAATAGCACATAGTCTTTCACTCAAGCAATCTGATATGAATTGTCTTCTATTTACAAGCACGTAGTATCCCGAGGCACTATGGCAATTATCTAGGTGAAAAAATAATGATTATATTCATATTTATGGAATCAGATAGTGAGAAATCGCCGTGCCGTTTATGATGTTCTGGGCTAAATTGCCAATCGTATGTTAACATCCATTGGTGTGAGGATAAGAAACAGTTATCAACGACGAGTGGGGTTATAGGATTATTGCCTCCGGAGCAGCAGAAGACATTTTGTCGCCTTATCTCTTCGTTTTATTCCATGCTGTTCTCCGTAATCTAAGTCGCTAACCAAGACTTGTGCAAAGGATTTGGATTCGAATTTAGCCCATTAGGATCCCTATGGTGAAAACATTTTCATCATCATGATTTTTTATTAACTGGTTCATATATTCACGCAGTATAAGGGCTACAAGGCCCTATCTTACATCTGACCAATCATTCTTCATATTGTACTTTACAATCATCACGACACATAAAGTTATTAGAGGTTTTAAACCTAATATGGAATCGAGCACTTACAAACAGTTATTATATAGTCTAAACAGGTATACAGGTATCATAAAACAAGTATAACATAAAAAGAAAATTTGTTTGTCTGAGAAACGAATAATAACAAATATAGGCAGCGGCAGCAACGGACGTGGGAGAAGGGATGGGAGGAGGAAGAGAGAAGAACGTTATACAACACATGCAACGAAGAGTGGCTGAAAGAAACAGGCGTGAATGACTGAGAAACGGCAATGAAAATAAACCTAACTGGGATAACGACATATATGTTTAACTTACAGGGAAAACGCTGAGAAAAGAAACTACTTCAACTTATATTGTACGAGGTAGCTTGTTATGGAGGCGGGCAGCTGCAATGGAAATCGAGTTTTTGAATTTTTTATTGGATAAGAACAGCTAGGGTACTAGACAGGTTGGGTGTTGTGATAATGATGAGATGGCAACTTCTTTACCTCTGATGTAAGGCATAAGGGTGCATGCACACTAAGGAGTCAGTGAAGAATAGATAACGTATGACATTTATGTTGTCAGGTGGCAACAGTCTTAAATGAATGTATGAAACAGTGACAAGGTAAAATAAAAGAATGTTGTAGATGTAACATACACAAGTATTCATTAATAGTTTTAACAGTCTACCGTTTTTAGAGTCCTGCCGTGTTGGATTTCATATAAATAATGGGGATTTGGCAGAGCGAGTGATTGCACAAGCTTACTTTTCACATCCTGTGGAAACGTTTTACGAAACTTCTGGAGGGTACAGAAGTAAGCGGAAGTCTTCCAGAATGAGGTGACGGTATTTTATACGCAACTGATTTGCTCATCCAAAGACACATTGATGTTCTTTGTCGTTTCTTGATACGGTATTATGATACAGTCGAGACATATAGGAGGCGATTACGGACTGGGTAATTTCTGATGGAATACTAAAACCACTTGAAGTTTCTTCGAATTCAGGTTTAGTCCCCGGCTTCGCTCCCGTACGAACATGGAAGGCATACCATCATTCATCTGAATGATGAAGTATTAATATCTTCAAGTGTGACAGATCAGTTAAGTTTGAGGTCATTGGCGTAGAAATGATGTTTAATGGACGACAGAATCGGCAAAATAAGACTGACGTACAAGGAGAACAACAGCGGGCACGGCACTAATGCCTATGGTACTCAGAGACCTGGCCTTTTCTCCACTCTTCACTCCCACAGACTACTTGCTGCTATCTGCTTTTCAACTTATTTTGAAACAAGTTCGAAAATTTTAACTGGTCCAATTTTCTAAGCAGTTGACCACATGCTAAAGTCGGAGAAATCGACTGATTTGATAATGTCTAATAATTCCAATATTAAAGCTTCTCCGTAGTTTGTAGCACATTTCAGTTCATCCATATACCTAAATTTTTCTGCTGTACGTTGTATGATGTTTACGAAACATCATGTGTGTCCAAGTATTGAGTCAGTTGATTGTCAACACCATTCAGCCCACAAGCAAAGGAGTGGTGGTGGTGTAAAACTCCTCACGTTTTCCACCGAAGTTCTGAGTCAGATTATAGATTTATTGTGTAGACGATAAGTTCGCCGTTCTGCTTGATGCCATTCGAGAGGAGTAGACTATAACGTGGCACTTGATTCGACTTTATCGCTTCCCTCATATCATAATCCCTATCATTAGTAACAACAATACCATCGTGACACTATCCTGTACAGATGGAATTCGCTAAAGAATGACAACTAGAATAGCTTGCTACAGGCCACAAGCTGCACGAGTAAATAACATTCTCCCTATGCTGCAACAGAAATGCAAAGCTACATTGAACAGATCCACATTAACAGCACCAAACCGTACAAATCCATACTGAGATTTGTCTACAGGTCGAACGAAAATAACAGCATATAACCGTCACTAAATTACTGACCCCCACGTGATCCACAACGGTGCCAGAGTACAAGAATGAAACATACCAGCGACTCTTTCTCCACTTTATCGTCAATCGTCGCTGGCTAGTGACGCTGAGATCCTGAGTTCGATTACTGTTACCGCATTAGATTTTCCATCGACGTACATCGAGGAACGGGGTCCACTCAACCTGGGTGAAAAGAAATGAAAGGCTTCCTTAGAAAAATAAGGTGCAAAACGATATAAAGCCACCATAAGTGGCGTCAAAGAGATACTTTGCCCGGCCTGTGAGTAACTTGACGTTTTTTAACTACGATAATTTGGATAAATGACTTAAACAGAGAATGAATCCGTGTAACTATACCTCGTGGGCAAAGTGTGATATGACGTGATATACTCGGATATCATTACGCACAGCTAACTGATTTACCAGAGAGGGAGGTGAGGCAAAAAAATGGTTCAAATGGCTCCGAGCACTAAGGGACTTAACATCTGTGGCCATCAGTCCCCTAGAACTTAGAACTTCTTAAACCTAACTAATCTAAGGACATCACACACATCCATGCCCGAGGCTGGATTCGAACCTGCGACCGTAGCAGTCGCGCGGTTCCGGACTAAGCGCCTAGAACCGCAAGACCACCGCGGCCGGCGAGGTGAGGCAAAGTTGGCCAGATTTACGAGACTTGGTTTGGTACATAGGCCTACATGTCCACCCCTCCTTTTGGGCCGTTTTCGACATTTGGTTAGGCGAATAATATGCTGTTCCCACTCTCGAGTCTCAGAAACACAACATGTAATAGTTAAATAGGCATAAAGTGTGTGATGAACTTATCCTCCTCCGAACTTTCGCATACCAAGCGAAATGATCGAGTCCACATAAATTTTGACCATACTTGGGTTAGTTACATATTTCTCATCTGCAGATATTTCCAACCATATGTAATTGCTCCTGAAAATATATTTTTCTCATTCGTATCGATCCATATCGAAATATCGATATTTACCATAAAGATTGGTATTCCAGTTGTCAGCTTATATTACTATAAAGAAATTTACGATAAATATAAATTTGTAGGGCTTTAATTTTTATGTAAACATAATTTCTGTCTTCATTCATAATTTATCTAATTTCGCTATCGATAATTAAATCGATTTTATAAAATAACATAAAGTGTCTCTTTTTCATACTGTCGAAATTTTCAACCTCTGTTATTACCCATTAAGGCTGTAATTCTTCTCTTAAGTAATTATATTCAGAAAAGAACATTTAAATTAGATCTGTAAAACAACTTCAGTGAAGACACTCGTGTTGTACTAATTTGGGATATATCCTGTTCTAGAAGGTACTGGTAGCTGGACTCGTAATATATAAAGTAATTTTGGCACCAAGTGCCTCAAAATTGCTTCAGGCACCGTCATAATTGGGTCAGATAGATAAAGAATGGGTTTAGCTAGTATGCAATGAGCTTGATACATGTTGCTCTCCTATCGATTATGTTCTTTGTATGGCTCATGCAAGTTGCACAGCGTATATTTGGAAAGTGTCAAATCCGTGATGGTAAATTATGTTTCAGGAACATGCCAATAAAAGAAGAAAACGGTTAAAAGCAACATAATTTTCCAGCGACTTGTCATTTAAACGACTTTGAAAAAAGGAACCAGCCCTGACAGTGAGATCAACATTGCGAAATAAGTACTACTTTCCTGGAAATATAATGCATTTGCTCTTACTATTTATGTTAACGTTATTTGCACTATGAGACAGTATTTAGAACGTAATAACTGAGCTTCGTATTGTACTGACTATAATTAAAAGGGATTTGTGTTGTAAGTGAGAGCAGTGGTTAATACATTCTCCAAAGATGGCGCACATGACTCCCCCTTTTGGTTTTTATGATGGGAAAAGAACATCAGGCTGCACAATAAATGTGATTAAGAGTAAGTGTGTGACTGCCAGTTCTTAGCAGTTCCTGTCATAGGAGGGCCAGAAGTTGCAGAAGAAAGAGGAAAATGATGTGAGGGAATTAAATGGCAGAAAATTATAAAATAAATATTAGTAACGCTGTATTCCCCGTACGCGAAATCTCAGTCAGTTACAAAGTCCGAAGTGCCACTTTGTCATCTGTTTATAATGTAACATTTGCTAACAATACATGAATAAACCACCAAGGAAAAAGCACTTGCAATTTGTAGTAGTGACTTTAGTCAACATGCATGAGATGTTCTGGCTCTATAAGACCACGACTATCTCAAGATTTAGCACAATAAAACGATCCATTAATAGTTTGAAACTGGCTAAGGTATTTTATGCAGACAGTTAGAAAACGGTAGCACAGATTATTGCTATCCTTAGTGGGATTCAGTAGGTAGTCCTGCAGAATCTCTTGTCAACACTTGTTCAGGAAACTGGGAATTCTGACAGTGGCCTCTCAATATTTATTTCCCTTAATATCGTTCGTTGATAACAATATAGTCTTATTCTCAAGAATCAGCAGCTTTCACTCAGTTAATAAGAGGCTGAAGTGATATCTGCATTTGGATAGAACCTCTTCGACCCCTGTGCAGAAAGGCGCGCAGTATTCTTAAACAGCCATTTTCAACAAGCTACCACGAGGATTAAAAAATCTTAGCAGCAAACTCGCACATGAAAGACTAAACTGAAGAATTTCCACATGAATAATTCCTTCTACTCTGTCGGGAATTTCCTCTGAAAAAGTGAAGTTAATATCTATATTAAAATGTTAATTTTGGTGATGTATACTGGCAAATGGTCTTTTTATTCCTCTGCGTTTTATTTTATCTCTGTTAATTTCATCTTCTGACTCGTTTTATGACCTTGGAAATCTGCCAAGAAGTGTGAAATAAAAGTAAATAAAGTAGCTTACATGCGACAAGCACAGAAAGAAAAAATGAAAAAAGTTAATGTTGAGTAACAAAACTTCGGGAATACATTTACCTAGGTAATATATTTACATGATTTACATTGCAAGAAAAAAAGTTCATGTAAGGGCGAGATAAGCCATTGCAAATGCGAATTGACGGTACTTCAATAACCGGTGTAACTGCCAGAATGTTGAACGCAAGCATACAAACGTGCATGCATTGTGTTGTACAGGTGACGGATGTCAGTTTGTGGGACAGAGTTCCATGCGTTTTGCATTTGGTCGGTCAATACAGGGACAGTTAACGCTGTTAGTGGCTGGCACCGCAGTTGTCCGCTAATGCCCCATAAGAGTTCAAGTGGAGACAGATCTGGTCACTGAACAGGCCAAGGCAAATTGTCGATGCTCTGTAGAACATGTTGGGTTACAACAGCAGAAGATACAAAAATTCTGCACAGTACGTCTCATTATTGCGACTGTGTATACAAAGAGGGTATCGGTATCTGGCTGTGTGAGGACCTCATCGACAAGGACAACAGATCTCCACTTAGTTAAGCGTGGGCTCCGGCACTGAAAATTCCCCAAAAGCAGTGGAAAAGGATCACCGAGCACGGCTGACTGAGGACCGCCACTCGACCGACTCCCGACCTCGAGCTACCCCCACCACCGCGGCCGGCACATCGCGGGGTCAGTGCAGGGAGGAAACGACCGGCATGTGTATCGCACACACTGATCCAGAATGTTAGCCAGCTGGAGTAACCTCGTGGTGATGGCACATTACGGCGTCAAAAACTTCTTTCTACAACGAGCAATCAATCTGGCTGCATGCCCGAGTGACTTTCACGCGGCAAGCTTTATTCAATCACGATATCTTGAAAACAATAGAATCTGGTAAGCAGATAGATTCCGTCTTCCTAGAGTCCGCAAGTAGTTCAGCACTGTACCACACTATCGACTGATAATAAGGATACGATCGTATGGAGTATCGTCGTAACTATATGACTGACTTGAAGAATATTTGAGTAATAAAACCAATACACTGTTATCGTCGGCGAGTGTTGAAATTGTTCAAATGGCTCTGAGCACTATGGGACTTAACATCTATAGTCATCAGTCCCCTAGAACTTAGAACTACTTAAAACTAACTAACCTAAGGACATCACACACATCCGTGTCCGAGGCAGGATTCGAACCTGCGACCGTAGCGGTCACACGGTTCCAGACTGTAGCGCCTAGAACCGCACGGCCAGCGAGTGTTGAACAAAAGCCAATATGACATACGGTGTTCTAAATGGAAGCCTAATAGGACCGTTAGTGATCTGCAGATACACAACATATTAATCAAATAGAGTCAGCAGCACGCGTAACACAGAAAAAAATCAATAATGTTAATACTACGCAGCCTCCCTCACACCCTGTACAGATTTAGATTAAAAAGAAAGAGAGAAGAAAAAGGGAGGAGAGGGATAGAAATGAGACGCAGAGATTTTTTTTATATCTCTTGGTCAGTGAGGTGAAAAAAAATAAAAAATAAAAAAAAATCAAATATTCAAATGTGTGTGAAATCTTATGGGACTTAACTGCTAAGGTAATCAGTCCCTACGCTAACAAACTACTTAACCTAAATTAGCCTAAGGACAAACACACACACCCATGCCCGAGGGAGGACTCGAACCTCCGCCGGGACCAGCCGCACAGTCCGTGACTGCAGCGCCGTAGACCGCTTGGCTAATCCCGCGCGGCTCTGTGAGGTGAAACACGCGCACTAAATTACAGGCAGGAGAGCCATTACCAGTGAACTCAAAGGCGGGGTAAACAGGTGGTACATTCAGCGAAGTGGACGTTCGCGGAAAGTTTGTCCGCGGATTTTCGGCACGTGAAGGTCGCTGGTCTCCAACTTTTTGATGCACTGTGCTCGAAGCGCGCCTAGTAAAAGGGCGGCCGTTGTTAGCCTAATGAAATAGAGGAGATACAGTGGGCCCTGCTGCTTGTGATTGCAAACACGGAAATGCTCTCTCACATGCGGTAGCAGGAGTCGCTTACGTAATCCAGTTTCGCCGTGATCCCGATCCAGCCTAATGGCTCTGCCGGGACACTAAATTGGTCGCAGCTGCAGTCTAAAATGAAATAAAGAACTCTCACCCAGCGCGATCTCTGTTCCCCTTTGTGACGATCGAAAGGAATGTTGTGTGCTCGCAGCTATTGGATATTTCCTTCCAGCCGCATCGTGTTTTACCATCTGGACCAAATCTCACACTAATGAGTGGCATGGCAACACGTAGCCAATGTTATCAATTCATCCATCGCTGCAGTGTGCCTCCCAGGCTATTTCTTGGCACTGCAGTAAGCGTGTAATCTCTATAGTTGACAAAGGGACTCCAAACTGCTTCGTGAAAAACATCAGCTTGTAGTACAAGACTGTTATAAGCCAGTCCTTTTGTTTTAAAGGTGAAAAATATCTCTTACTCGGAACATTCCACACTTTTTACGAAGTTGTAGAAGTCTGTAATCCGTATTACATACGTCCATAACATAAGAAATTACGCAATTTGCTCAGCTACCGTTTGCACTGATACACACATTAATAGCTAGGAATGATTTCATATGACACATGGATACTTCCCTCAAGTAGTGTTAGTTTCTGAAGAAAGATAACTTTTCTGCGTTATTGTGGTCATCGGCCTGAGACGTATTGCAATTTTCATGCTTCGTACATGTCCACCGTGCAAGGTAGGGATATGAAACTCAAGTATCCCAATGATACTGTTCTTAAGTATGGGGAAACATACACACTGAAGTTTAAGCAACTGACGTTTGTTCCTCACGATGGAGGTTGGGTTGGGTTGCTTTGGGGGAGAAGACCAGACAGCGATGTCATCGGTCTCATCAGATTAGGGAAGGACGGAGCAGGAAGTCGGTCTTGCCCTTTCGAAGGAATCATCTCGGCATTTACCGGGAGCGATTTAGGGGAATCACGGAAAACATAAATCAGGATGGCACGGGATTTAACCGTCGTCCTCCTGAATGCTAGTTCAGTGTGCTATCCACTGCGCCACCTCGCTCGGTCACGATGGAGGAAAACATAGGCTACATATGACACTCGACACCATGTGTAAAATGGCTATCTCAGCTTTTTTTTTCAGAAATGAAATAAGAATGTGGAACTGGACAAGACTAGACTGGCCGCTATGAACAGAGGTATGGGACACCGCGAGCAACGAACAGTGGAATGTGGCCTTGTCAGAAGTATTTAGTTAATCTAAGATTTCATTTTTTTCGTAAGGTTAACTTAACATTAGACACAGGATCGCAGACAATATTCTTTTACGATAAATAAAGTTTTTCTGAAGAATCCGGATTAACAAGAAGGCACCATTTCACCAAAAGGTTTATAGGTTGTCATTACATCTTAGTCGACAAAATATCTTCGCAGGAGAGCTTCTGCAAAGTTTGGAAGGTAGGAGAAGAGGTACAGGCAGAAGTAAAGCTGTGAGGACGGCGTGTGAGTGGTGTTTGGGTAGCTCAGAGGGTAGAGCACTTGCCGACGAAAGGCAGAGGTCCCGAGTTCGAGTCTCGGTCCGGCACACAGTTTTAATCTGCCAGGAAGTTTCACATCAGCGCACACTCCGCTGCAGAGTGAAAATCTCATTCTGACTATTACACAGTTTTTATTCAGAAACTTACACGTATTGTATAAAGAGATGAATCGAAATTAGTACATCGAAGTTCTATGTTAGTTGTTGTACTTTTTACAGATTTTCCACTGTCTGACGCTGATCGTTACTAATATCGACCACTGTTTTCACACGGCGTCTACGAATGTTTTTGCGTGAGGTTGGTAACGAATGCTCAAGGACTTGTGCGAGATGCTTGTTGGCAAACCTTTGGGTGTGCTGCGTCGTTCTTCATCGAATTTTGCCACAGGATGTAGCCGTATTTTGGTGTGGTCCTCATAGTAATGTGGACCTTTTAGTGCAGAGTCGCGCTGAGTAATGGTTTTAAATACGTGTATTTTTATACTCAAGACATTGCTGAAGGTATTTATACTTCTGTAGCAGTTCGTCGACAACTACTTTACAATAGGAAGAGTATCTGGAGAGGTGTATCTCGAAATATTTTTGCCCATCTTCTCTCTTCAACATGTCTTGGGACTCTTCATCTTCTGTTCTTCCAAGCATCGGGCACGATATAAGAAATTATTGATTACTAGTTGGTTTGACGTTTTACATTCATTAGTGTTTCAATCATTGATTAAGACGTGTAGTTCAGCATTGACTGACTGATTTTCCTTCAGCTCCGTAGTTCATTTTAATATCGCTTTCTGGTGGCGACATAGAGATGCTACACGTAATTGTTTACCAAATTGTGCCTCAGCTAAGCCGGGGTTTTTGCGAGGTGCGTTGTTTTCTTTACTCCGCGTGCTGGTTCTTGTTTCGTTTTTTGTGGCCCATCGTTCCCTTCAGCCCTTCCGACGTGAGTATTGGTCGAAAGTGAATTTTCGCTAGGCCTTGACCCAACGTCGATCGTCTGCTGCTCATCCACCCTCCTTGTACTTTCTGTATCATGGCAAGGTTGCTACAACAGTTAGGTACAAGGGTTGCCTTGGTTACGAATCGCTATCCTTCTCGTGCCCTTGCCGGTGCCTTTGCTTCGTATAAAATCGTTGATCTCGCCCATTCACGTCCCATATACGTTTTCAGTTGTCGTCCGCCACATAGTTGTGAGAAGTTGACGATTATTTCTTGCGGGACGTCTGAGTACAAAAATATTTTCTTATGAATTGCCTTATGCCTAATGCCTAATTTACACCTCTTAAGAAATTCTTTACATGTTTCGGTGTCCAATCTCTGCGTTACAGTTCTAGTTTCTCTATCAGGATCCAATTTGTTCCTGAATCTTAGGCTAATGAGACTCCTTATGTTCGCTATCTGTGGCGTCGTGGTGTGGCATGTTATTATGTCATGCTATTAGATCATCACCTTTGCAAACTCTTCACATCATGTTAGTTGCTACATATAATAATTTAATGTACTTCTCATTCCTTTGTCTCTTCTTTTCCTCAGACTTCTGGTCATGTCCTGTCTGAACAATACTTGATAGCTTCTTTCATATTAGTTACTGATGCCTGTACGTGATTATTTATCATACCTTTTATGGATTACATGGTAAAGTACTAAACTGTTACCTATCTCATTCTTTGCTCCGTTCGCTCTGTCTATACTATATTGTTTGAGTGGTGGAACATCGTTTCTTAGGTTTGTAAGGCTCTTGCTCTTCCACCTATGTTTGGCACTCTACAGTCCTGGATGAAAGAGAAATCTAGTTCTCTCAAATAATGACACACAATCCTTTCCCATGTCTATCATAGCTCGTCTTTCTTACAGAAAATCCGCACATATTATCATGTCTATCATCAATTGCAGTACGATAACGAAATTGGCTTCTATCTTTTGAACTTGGCACGAAAGAGTTAACATTGTTCGTTTGTTGACATCCACAGCATGATTTTTGATGGGACCCATCACTTTAATCTTCTTCGTTTTCAAGATCGGTAACTCCTCATTAGCACTGCATTAGTTAAATAAGTTTCCCGAAACCGCGGTTAGCTCGCTTCCATTGTCTATGACTACATTAATTGGGATTTTTACTACCATGGCCTTCACTGCCTCTTCTTTCTTTGCGGAATTCCCAAATAATCGCGTATAAATAACCTTATTATATCTCTGTAACTTCCATCATTTTATTAATTGGGACCTGTACCGAATTGTAATTTATTTTCAACTTCTGTCGACAGCGCATTATCCTCCTGAAGTTCGTCTTCCCTGGCCTCAGCCTCAAATAATTCCGCAATCCTAACTACGTCGTTCCCATTCTCTTTTCCCATGGTGTGTGCCCCTGGCAGTTCGGTTTATTCATTGGTATCCTCAAAATTAATGACTCCCCAGCATGATGTTGTTGTTTTCCTGCCTCAGTTTGGTCCCTGCGAGCCTTTTTCCTCATTTATTACCTATCATGACAACATGTTTATTTCTCTCGCCGGTACGTTATCCTTCGGTACCAGCTGTCCCTGGTTTCAGTAATTACTTTGCCCTTTAACTCGACTTCCTTTATGCGTGCTTCATTTTGTTCCGGTAGTCCGTTTTTTTTTGCGAAATCCTCAAAATTAATTCCTGTCCAACCTGATGTTTAAGGTATCTCGACTTCTTTCGGCCCCTGCGGTTCTGTTCCTCCATCTTTCACCTCTCGTTTCAAAGTGTGTATTTCTTTCGTTACGTTGCTGATGCTTGATTGGGTAGGTGTGCTGATCTCCTTGACTTGGGTGCTCTCTCGTCAATCGAACGTTTATCGGGTTTTGGTTGCCTTATTTTCACACCTTCTGTCGGTCCTTACTGTCTTTGCTCAACTTGGTAACATGGGTTTCGTTACTGGAAATTTGTCGGCCTGTTTGTCTTCCAATACCCACTGCGATTACCATTATTCCCTCTTGTGAGCTTTCAAATAAAAATGTGGCCAAATACTGCTGAGTCTACAGTATACAATATGAATACACACATGAATCGAATGGTTGAAGGTTCCTATCACTCGGAAATTTCGAAATTTGAATGTAACATAGAAATTTGTAAATGAAAGAGTTCAATTAAATAAAATCTGAAAGTCCTACTTTAACGACTTTAATTGATGAGTACGATAGCAGAGGTACTTTTATGACTGTTCTTTATTTATTCAAAACACTTATTGGTGTTGATGGTCCAGCAACTAAATGAAATATGAGTTGAGTAACAGGGAAACAATACATTCCTACTTCACGTAATTAGTTACGAGCAACAACACGGCTCACTAGATACTGACTTCTAGACGCATAGTACGTCTTCACTTCAGACGACATGGAAATCTCACAAGTGCACAAGTCAGCACTAAGAAATATTTCTATCTCCCGCGACCACGTGCAAACTGCTCAACACTCACCAAGTATTTCCTACGACCATCTGTCACACATTCCCGTCCAGCACTCCTCCATATCATATCTGACCCGATGCTCATTCCCCACTTACATACAGCCTCTCCATTGACTAAGATAGTCGCCTACCGTAGTAACGAGCGCTTTAATTGGCCAGAGCATTCCCGCCACGTCTCCAAGCCAACGCTCACTCACAAACATATAGAAACACATACGAAGTACAGGATTTACATTTAAATCACTGCTACGGTCGCAGGTTCGAAACCTGCCTTGGGCATGAATGTCTGTGATGTCCTTAGGTTAGTTAGGTTTAAGTAGTTCTACGTTCTAGGGGACTGATAACCATAGATGTTAAGTCCCATAGTGCTCAGAGCCATTTGAAACCATTTAAATAACTTGAACTTAAATTTCAGGGCGCCACATCTCGACTATTACCTCACACTCTGTAGCAATTATTGCCATTACTGGGTGGATAACCGATGCCATTTCTTGTCCTGTACCCATAATTGTTTCCTTATTGGAATCTTTGTCACTTCCTCTGCGCAAAATTATCACGCAGTTCGCAATAGCTGACATTCTTTTGTGCTGTCTCTGGCCGGTTTCGCGGACTTTCATTCACGTTTTCACGCGCGTTTGGCTGTTTTCTTGCCTCATCTTCCGAGAATATAAATTCTAATTCTCTCAAAATTCCTGTGAAGGCTTCCACGTCAGTGTCTCCATGCCTTGCTAATGATGTTGGTATTTTAGTGGCAGCTTCATGGTACACAATTTGATCAATTCTCCATCGCTGTATGGCACATCCAACCATTGGTTTTTCTTGGCCATTGCTTAGAAACATTTTACTGGGCTCTTCTCTCCGGAATCCTCGAACTAAGGATTTCTTTTAGCAGTTCATACGTCACTGTATTTTGCACTTCACTCTACCAGTAGCGTGAGAGAAACTTATCTCTGAAATCTCGGAAATCTTCATACGGTTGACATGTAGCTGCTACGTTTTGCTTCGTTTCTTCTACTGTTCCAGACATATGGGCACATTTAAAGTCTAACTTTTCCAATGTTCTGGTAGTCATACTCTGAATTGGTCAATGAAGGTTCGTGGGTGCATTGAGTTTCCTACACGGAAATGCTGAATCTCCTTTACACTGAGGAAATGTTCGTTGTAGTACCTCATCATGGTACTGTTCGAAATTCGGACGTCCTCGCCACTTCTGTTCCAGATCATTTGATGTATCAGCGTTTCAGGTTGTGGTAAATCCATTGGATATTGCCCTCTCTAACTATCGCCTAGTCTTGCATGATATCGTTGTAATGGAACACAACGTCTTTCTTAAATCGGCTCTGCACGAGTGTCTGTGTGCTTTACGCTATAGCCTTCGCGCCCATGCGTTTCCTTGTCACGTATCGGCTCGGTGTCTTGCCTGGCTAATCTTGCCGCTTCATCATGTGGTCCGCATTGTCCCGTGAAGTATGCCTGAGGTACCCAATGTCTTCGTGGTGCTGTCCGCTCTTCGTAAGTTTCGAAACATGCCTGTGGCATCGCAGGTGGCCCGCTATTGCGTAATTTCTTCTCCACCTGTGATTGGAGTTTCGTTTACTTGAAACCTATTTTCATTCCTTTTGAAACTTGTTGCCTTTCTGGGAATGTTATTGACTCGGAAGTTGTGATGGAGTCAGAGCTTGTATAATCTTGATCACTTCACTCTTGTATAGTTCGCAACAGTTCTTCTCTGAGTTTTTCGAATTGATTCCTCGTTTTCGCTTCTATTTTCACGATTCGAGTATATTACCTCTTGACAACCGCTTTCGTGATACGTTTTTACAACACGCTATCTTCAATTATTTGTCATGCTGTTCCAGCTGCTTGGCGTGTAATTCCATTAATCTATTTATCTTTGCAATTTCAACATGGATATCGTTACGTAATGTTTTAATTTCATCATGAGTGTCGTCAAGCAACGTTTTTAGTTCGATCTTGGAGTTATTCCACAATTTCTGCACGTCCAATCGGACATGGCCAATATCTGTTCTTAATTACGTGTGACTTCTGTTAAATTTTCGATCATATCTTGGGATTCTTTTGACTTTTCCTCAATGTGACGTAATTGTTTGATCTCATGCTGTTGTTTCTCTGTTCCCGCATTATGCTCACGTATCTGCTGTTACAGTTGTTTCGCTGTTCACGCACTTTGCTCACTCTGCTAACGTGTCTGTTGTTTTATCTGTGTCTTTTCTATCGTTACGGTGCGCTTTAATTACTGGAGATAGATTAACGGCTCCTACTACCTCTTCTTACAACGTGCTTTGTTCTGTGTTTACATTCTCGTGTTTGTCCGCAACTGAGGGCAGTGAACCATGTGGTGACACATTTCGACTTGTGTTGCCTGTATTGGTCGTGAGGGAGGTCTTATTACCTGTACTATGGGTTCTACGTATTCAAGATGATCCCAATCTTCTTACACCTCTAAAGTATAGTCGTCGCCGCTTACGGCCCCTTGTTGCTCGGTATTTACATCCCACCGTGCCCCCTCATCTACCCGGCCGGTGTGGCCGAGCGGTTCTAGGCGCTTCAGTCTGGAACTGCACGACCGCTACGGTCGCAGGTTCGAATTCTGCCTCGGGCATCGATGTGTGTGACTTCTTAGGTTAGTTAGGTTTAAGTAGTTCTAAGTTCTAGGGGACTGATGACCTCAGATGTTAAGTCCCACAGTGCTCAGAGCCATTTGAACCATTTGAACCCCCTGATCTATTTCTCACGGCATTGTGTCGCCTGTTGTTCTGTCCTGTCCACTTTATCATGTTGTTTTACCATCCTGGCAGGGTATCAGTTATCTAATGGGTGTGAGACTAGTTCTGATCTATCGTCATACCATAGCTGCTCACGGAATTTGGTGTTGAACCTATGGCCTGGAAGATAGGAAGGTACTATCTCACGCATGCAGAGTTCAGAAGAGAACAACAGTACAGACAGTGATGAAATCAGACAATGATATCAATGTTGCATCCACTACACTCCCTGTAAAAGAAACGTTATCGCTAGCAAAAATTAGTGTACATGTTGAGGTGTAACTATATGTTAACAAAAATGAAAATCTCAGATTTTCGTTATGAAGGTTTATTTTTACTCCAAGTATGACTTCGCCACATAGCAATGTTAGCAAAATTACGTGCAGGATGGTAAAATATTGATACTGGGTGTTCACAAATGTGAAACGAAATTCGTAATTATTATAAGGATCTCTAATGGTAAAATGGCTGGTGATCATGTCTGGGGGTCGATAAAAATACAAACAAATTAAATACCAAACGCAGAAGAGCTTCTGTAAAGCTTGGAAGGTAGGAGACGGATACTGGCAGAAGTAAAGCTGTGAGTACCGGTCGTGAGTCGTGCTTCGGTAGCTCAGTTGGTTGAGCACTTGCCCGCAAAAGGCAAAGGTCCCGAGTTGGAGTCTCGGTCGGGCACACAGTTTTAATCTGCCAGGAAGTTTCACATCAGCGCACACTCCGCTGCACAGTGAAAATCTCATTCTGGAAATTAAATACCATTGGGGCCAGAAATATCAATTACGTTAAAATGCACAATGAAAATAGCCAAAATTAAATGGGCGTCGATAAAGAGCAATCAAAGAGAAGTACACAATTAAAACAACAAATACATAGTATAACTCACTCTACAGTGGCTGATCAGTCCTTTTCGTTAAATCCGATATCTCACGTTTCTGCTTCAATGAAGCCTGACAATCGTGAATATGTTTAACTACAGGTCATAGCGGAATGTACAAAATTAGAAGAGATGGAGACGACCGCAGTTCTGAGTGCCAATTGAATATCACTTGACGGCGTATGGTAAGTGCATACCTTTGGTCGACAGTGGCAGTGGCTGCTGTTGGCACTAGCTTTGAACCTGAGATTCTGTTCTAACTCTCTCTCGACTGTTAAACACCATTTGGGTACGTTTCCTACACCTTCCGTGAAGCTTAAGCTTCTAGTTATTCTCCAGCTAAGTTAATTGGCATGGTACACGCTAATTCACTCGAATAGAGCTTACGTCATTTTCTTCAAATAGCTCGCAAGCGTTAACCATCAGTGCTTGGTGTGATTATCCATTCTAGGAGACTTTGCAGTTTACCTCTTTACGAGTTAAGACAAGCCTGTGAACGATGACTCGCAATCGTCTCAACACAGCGCAAGGCGCCTTGTTCAAACACTCGATAGTTTCCTGCAAAAAAAAAAAAAAAAAAAAAAAAAAAAAAAAAAAAAAAAAAAGCGAATTACTCTGTTTGCAATTTGTCTATACCAAAGCTGGTGGCCACACGTTTTCTTTCTGGCCAATCAGAGCGTTTGTACTTGTTATAATTCCACCCACTAGGGTTTTTTTAGAATATCACAAATGTCATTTCTTTCGTAGGGCAGAGTTTAGCTTCTGCTAAGTAATTGTGAGATGAACAGCTTTTCTTTCCTACGAGTTTTAACACAGGTGGCTATAGTGAGTCACTAATGTTTTAAGTTAGGTTTGACCGGACGTTTATCTTGCATCTCCCATCGTGTTCCTTTAGAAAGACATTATGAAGGGTCTTCGTCAGAAGAATGGACAAGGGCTGCTTTTGCTGGAGGTTTATGCAGTGGCTCCAGCATCTCATTGTGTCTGCTAGGTGTCGCGCTGTGACGTTTCAGCCATGCAGGATGGCTGTGCCATCGTGAAAATCTCCTCCCCTCAGAACTGTGTCCTTTAGCTCGGCCCAGGGAAATTACTTACTTTCAGTTACTGGTGTGAGTGTTAATGGTTTACATTCACGAAATGCTGGCGTATTTATTAGACCCACATATCAGTATAATTCGTGCAATTTCATGTAACTATGTTCTGTGACATATCGATTTAACGAAAATTGTTTCAGGAATTCAATATAAGCTGTGTTATATGTTTGACACCTTACAGTACTGCATTAGCAAAAAAGTGTACGCGTTACATATTAGTGCCGATCAGAAAGTTCGTTCGAATGCCACACTGAAAGACATCTTTACAATTAAGTGGTATAGTGGTATCTTTAGAATTAATCTGAATATGGGTGGTAAAGCGTTTCCTCAATACAACTGTCATATATCAGAGCTGGATTAAGCGTAGAGTGGAATTTTAGCAATGAGAGCGTACAGAAAGATTCTTGAAAAAGAACACTTATTTGATTAGTAAATTTAATTACGCACATTAACATATACAGTGTGTAATATGATGGTTGCTGTTGCCTGCAGTCTATTACGTCGCATATTAATTAAGCCTAGATCTTTACTTCGGATCTATGATCTATGAAAGAGGAATGATCAAAGGATGATTTAATCGCAAACACTTACATTCACATGCACTTGAGAGGTTAACAGGAAGGAAAAGAACTGGAAACCTTCACCAAAATACACGTGGGTAGCAAGATGGGCTTATAACACTACCGTCTGTCTGCTACTGCTATACCATAACCTTAAAGTTGGAAGCAGGTCGTGAAATAAAACTATCTTGTTAAAGCAATTATGGTATAAAACAACAGAGCAGTGTTACCCTCTGAGAGGAATTTTGTTATGTTGACCGTGTTGTACTTAACGGAGGTGGCTTATCGGAAATGAAAGTCAGAATTACGTGAATATTTGAACAGTAACAAATAAAATTTTGCCTATCTGCACTGTTCAACGGATAAAGAAAACGGTCGCCAGCCTAACTAGGCAAGAGAATGATTAACATTGTCCTTGAAGAAAATAGTTATTAATAACTTTAATGGATAAACACAATCTATACTTAGTCACACGCAAGTGCAGTGAACTCTTGACACATACCTATGTTTACGGTAAGATTGAAACTAACAGTTAGAGCAGCACAGCCTATTAGCAAAATTATAACAGATATCGAAACGCACTATTACTTTCAGGGCTTACACAAACTGAATGATCTTTATAACGTTATTATTACTATTCACTGCAGAATCACTAATTGGATATAGGTTAAGTCTCTCTCAGTTAAATACTTTACTATTTAAAATGAAAGTTAATTGGAATCCACTAACAGCTTACTTCTCACTACCATTTGAATAAAGAAATAATGTTTTTCGTAATTAGTGGTCTTCCCATTGCTTGTTACCTAGCATTAACACAATAGACAAACTGTGGATCCTGTTACATTATTAATATGCACATCCAATACACAAGAGAGACAAACACTTAGCAAACATGCGGTTTTTCACATTTACTACATTGAGACACAAAATTAACATATATGTAAGATACTGACTTACCTTCTGCGATTTACAACAGGCAGTAATGTGATCATTTACTAAGGAAAACCTTATAAGCCTCAGTCTTAAGAACTTTTAATTTGAAGTTGGCAACAGCACATTAATAAGCAGTTTTACTAGGAAAATTATTTTCATGAAGCATCATTAACTTTAACTCACTCTATTGCCACATTAACTTTAACTTTCCTTTTACTATGTTCAAGAGGCATCAATTAACAAAACACTGGGCTTTAATGTTGTTTCAGTAAGGACACTCGGAAATCACTTTAGTTCAAACGGAGAGGAGCCTGAGAGGTGTTATGATAAGGAGAAAAATCAAGGTAGGTACATCAATTCAGTTGTAAATTACGTTATATTTGAGCACACTAACACATCCATTAAGCTGATCCTTCACTGTACATTGCTATAGTGCTCCATTACAGTGATTGCGCAATGTGGTGGCGATTGAATGTCGGTAGGTGGAATTACAGGTAGAATTGCTGGACTCTGTCATTTCTTGGTGGCGATGATGAATACCAATTCCAGAGTCGTTCCAGCTATTTATCCATCCATCCGAGGCATTGGAAAGTACAGAAAAAACCTCTCTCGGAACCAGCACAATATGCATCTTTTACATGGCAATGCACAGTTTGGTAGCTCTTCCCCGACTCGTAGCTCGTCCCGACTGGTGGCTCGTCCCCGACTGACTCTTGTTCCACATTCTCTACCTAGGCCAACCACAATTTGCGCGCGCTACACAGTTCCGTTCCCGAGGGGAACCAGTACACCTTTTACATACTAACTAACTAAGAACCCTAAGTGAGGATCAGCAGTTTACATAACAGTAATCAAACACATTAAATAAAACAGAACATTTGCACATATTGACATTTCTACAAAAAATTATTCACACAGAAATTACTATTATATAGAGTACGTTTTGTTCCCTTCAAATGGGACAAAGAATTTAAATGACAGATACACTACATTGGCCAGAATCAAATCATGACATCAAAGTTTTAACAAAGAAAGGAGTATACAGTTTTATGTTATCGATTCAAACAAAAACATTTACAGAAGCTCAATGATGTAACATTAAATAAAACAAAAGCAAACTAAATCAGTAAAGCACTAGAGTTATGGTGTTACAGGCTGTTCCCTAGATTTCAACATGTGGGATAAGTGAATAAAATTTCTATTTGAAGTGAATTGCTATAAAAATGAAGCATAATTAAGAATCATAATTAATTCAGATATTCTACAGCGGAAGATCAATATGGCCTCGACACTGTAAACTTTCTCATTAGATTACGAGCACGTGGTCCTCACAAACAAAAGTGTGCACAAAGAAAGTTATCAGGTTAGACGAATTGCACAAAACTGAGTCATAGAACCACAGAAATCATACGCAATATATATGCTCTTCCGAAAGGGATACTAAACAAAATGAACTAAATCACAATAAACTCAACATGGCTCCATGTGTTTGATTAACGGTTCAACTGAACAATAACCTACACCATCCCTGGAGTTTAACGCATTTAACACTCACGAATTATCAAGTAAAATGTGTCACACACGATAATAAACTATGAACGATGAATGGAATCATTTACTTTGACTAGCTTTGGAAAACTTACATAAAACGCAACATTAACTTCTCATCGAAAAGGCACACTTACCGCCAGTAGATCGCGCCCATCTCACATCCCATGGAACACTCTGCCAGCATTCGCTCTCCAACCAAAAACCGATCGCCATACCTAAGGAAGTTGTGCAAGATACACCGCTATTGTGGTGCCAACCTATACAAGAGGTTCGTCCGAGGCAAACATAAACCTCTTTGCTACCTGATACGTGTTTCCTACAGCTGGCTGTTCTGACACAGTGGCAGACTACTACACTCCACGCATCTATACACTGAAATCCTTGCACATTCCCATTCATACACTCAACTGATCAGACAGAAAGTGGAAAGAAAAGATACACTCAAATATGGCACTTAACTGTATCAAACATGTGTGTGGGGCTCCGACAAGTACCAATAACCTAATGAAATGTTAAATGTTAAATAATGCCACCACAAACACACTCAGCTTCTTTATATCTAAGGTGATAGGTGTGGTATGGCAAAATCATGAAGAGCCTCATGCAGAGACCCTTCAGCACTAACCCTTCGACTACAAGTCGGTGCTTATATATGCGTACTGGGTTTGCGGTAGGTTCCACATAAGCTGCAACAACGTCCTCAAACGGAAACATTTTGATCGCCCCTGATATTACACTTTGCTAGGAGTGTATTCAGCTGTCAATCATTACTTTCTGTTGAGGCTTGATTATACAGCAATTACGATAAGGGCTCTTTCTATAATAACACTGTTCACTTCAGTTTTTCATTAATGCAATGGCAAAACCCTTCGCTCTGTTTCCTCGCTTCCCCACGACTCCTGCCACAACTCGTCCCCTCTTCTTCTAATTGCAAACTTCTCTTCAACCTGTGCCCCATAATTTCTAAAGTCTCTTCAATTTTGCCCCTCGTTATCCAATACCACGCTGCCTGTTCTCGGGTTTTAATGTCTAGGGGACACAGCCTCATCAACTCCAACAGAGCCCGCCCAGGAGTTGTTCTGTACATCCTGACAGAGTGTAACACCATACGCCGCTGCACCCTCCTCTCAGCCACGCTGGGTATCACCCTCGTGAACCTGTGTGCCCACACTTCCGACCCGTATACTACTATAGTATAGTAGGGTATAGTCCTACTATAATATAGTGTTGTGGTAGAGTTAGATTAAGTCAGGTGGCAGATGGAACCTTTTATGCTCGATGTTAATTGGTTTATTTAAGAACTCTATTGATCGGTGAGCTACTACGTCTATGTGGGCTGTGTAATTCCAGTTTTGTTCAATGATTACCCCAAGATACCGGGCCTCGCGGTGCTGAAGAACTGGTACTCCCTCTAGCCTCACAGCAGGGTTTCTAATGGATCTTCGTTTGAGCAACAGATAGTTCGACTTGGTTGCTGGCCTTTCCGCGTCGGTTCTAGGCTTTCGCAGCTACAGCCACCAACCAGCAGGAGGACGTCGTCCGTGTAGGCTGTCACCTCTAGCACATCGTTACTGTGTTACTGTGCTGTAGATTTTCCAACAAAGGCTCCATATTCATGTCCCGAAAGAATGGCCCCAGGAAAGAGCCCTGTGGATACTGTTTTACTTATTCTTCTGCTAGGGGGTGATAACTAGCCTTTCCTTTCTTCACAATAGCTCCTCAGACATCCGTATAGTGGCCCTGGACACTCCTTCTCCCGCAGACAGAAGAAGAGTGAAGGTCCACACAGAATGTAATAAGCACCACTGATGTCCACCATGATGCCTAGCACATAGCTGTGTGGGGCTGAGCTGCAGATCTCAACTGCGTGCGGTAGCGTTCTCGCTTCCCACGCCCGGGTTCACTCGTTCGATTCCCGGCGGGGTCAGGGATTTTCTCTGCCTCGTGATGGCTGGGTGTTGTGTGATATCCTTAGGTTAGTTAGGTTTAAGTAGTTCCAAGTTCTAGGGGCTGATGACCATAGATGTTAAGTCCCATAGTGCTCAGAGCCATTTGAACAACTTTTTTGAACCTCAACTGCCAGGGCGATTGTGTCAGCTGCCGATCGTCGCAGCCGAAAGTCGAACTGCCTCTCGCCCATCCCGCCAATCTGTCAGCCAATATCCTCTCCAATAGTTCCCGAAAATATCTAAAAGACTAATTAGCTTCTAGGACTTGGCTACCATAGGGTCTTTATCTTTGCCTTTCTTTATAATAACAACATTTGCCTTCTTTCGAACTTTAGTTAACTTGCCACATCTTAGGCGTTCGTTGTAGAGCCTAGTAATAAAAGCGAGTAGCTGAGGGGCGAGGAACTACACCACCTCCACTACAATGCCGTCTGGCCCTGGAGCCTTCCCCCTTTTCATGGATTTGATGTGAGTCACCACCTCCTCCTAAGAGAAGAGCTACACTACGGTGTTACTTGTGTGCTCAACAAGATCGTCCCTATGGATGTAGCGCTGCACTTCTGTGTTCTCGAGCTCATCGTCATCTTGCAGCAAGGCCCGAAGGAGGACCTCAACACTCTGCTGCAGGACTCTGTCACCCACCCTCTGTCCCTGATAGTCGAGAACACCGTGAGATATCTTATCTCATTCCTTACCAGCTTGTAAGGGAGTCCGGAGGGGTGAGTGGCTATCTGGTACAACACATCGTGTTTCCAGTTCTTGAGGCTCAGGGCCTTTAGTTCCTTCTGGAACACAAGTTCTGCAGACCATGGGGGTGGAGAGGCCACCACGACTCTCCTACTGGTTGATACACCAGCATTCACTACTCTGACTAGAGATTTTAACAGCTCTTCGGCGTATCCGTCCACATTTTCGTCACCCTCTGGCAGTCAAGGAATTTCACTCTCCCGAGTCAGGCATTGCCAATCAGTTCCGTTGAAATTAAATTGCACCTCCTCCATGCCCCAGTGGCACTTCCTATCACTCAAAGAGAACACAATCAAGTTGTGGTCATTTGTTGTGATCTGATGGAGAACTCTCCAATTACTGATGTTACCAGTGACGCTCGGCGTCGCTAGTGTCACATTGTGTTAGTTCCATCACAACCTCCATCTCTGTAGGTTGGGGGAGTCACAGATCTATTTACAACAACAAGTTGCGATGCCTTTATGAACACTTCAGCTCTCTCACCATTTGCATCTCGAGTGCCACTGAACCATGAGGGGGATTTAGCGTTCATATATGATGTTATAGTGACCTTACGCCCCTGCAGCGTCGTGATGACTCGTGTTAGGTGATCCAGGTGGTCTTCAAAGTTACCTCCAAATTGGAAGTACATATTCACGACATACACGAGTCCAACAGGTGACTGAAGCTCCACGACGTTGCAGTGGATATATGACAACTCTGACAAAAGCATGACACGTAGTGACTTATTCGTCACAATTAGTGCTGCTTTCGGCTCATCCCCATTACTTCAAAATGGTTCTGAGCACTATGGGACTTAACATCTATGGTCATCAGTCCCCAAGAACTTAGAACTACTTAAACCTAACTAACCTAAGGACATCACACAACACCCAGCCATCACGAGGCAGAGAAAATCCCTAACCCCGCCGGGAATCGAACCCGGGAACCCGTGCGTGGGAAGCGAGAACGCTGCCGCACGACCACGAGATGCGGGCATCCCCATTACTTATTACCTGCAAAGAGGCAACTGTAAAAAGAATTCGCCCGACTTGGGACTATGGCTCCTGTAGGCATCCACTCCTCCACCACCATTCGCAGCTGCTGCATTACCAGTCGACTGTTGTGTGAGTTAATCTGTCTGATATTTATTTCAAAAGGTATCATGGAAAGTATGTATGTACGTCGCACTCAGGTCGCTTCTTTTTCCAATCTAGCGCAATGCAACCATTAGCTAAGCCTCCCTGTATGTAAATTTCATCAAAGTCAAATCGTTCCTCTCTTCTTTCAAAACCTTTCTTTACAAGGTCACGCAGGGCTCTGAAGTCGGTGGGGAGATGCATTGACTTTAACTGTATTTTATCTACAGCCTCTAATGTCGAAAGATGACTTTTGTTCCATACTTGCGACAGATCCGAACGACATGTCTCAAGGCTGACGTCAGGACAACCGGCTGCTTCAAGCGTGAAAGTCGCATGACATACTCTAGGTTGGGGTATACACTTCTTGGGTCAGCGCCCGGACCTTTGACTTGTAGCAGTTCCTGCGCTGGTACCGTACTGTAACTGTACTACCTTGTATTGGGTGCTCTGGCTGTTGTCTAACGCTTCGCTGCCCTGGATCACCACTGGCCGACCTACCAGCACTGGTCTCTCTGCTTGATCCATCTGTTCCCGGTTGTGGGAGGAGGAGACGCCAGCCTGAGCCAACCATTATCACACTTCGAGCTCTTGCATCCGAAAGTGACTTCAAGAAATCTTTGAACATGCTCTCAGCATTTCTCCTCCTTTTACACGTGGACTTCTACTTTTCGCCACCCTAGTCACAATAATCGCCTCAGACATAATCGATTCGAAATATTTAGCGTTGTGGTTACCACGTATTGTTTTCGGGAAATCCTCGTACTATTCAGAAGCGAAAACGAAGACTGAGAAACGCGTGTTCCGACCGCAATTAGAACCTGTGGCGTATGGAATTTCAGATAATAGCTTTACTAATAGTCCACAACGCACAGCTTGTATGTAGACAGTTAATCTATAGGTTTCGAGGAGTGAATTTTGCTAGTATCAAAATTTGTGACGTTGGCCTAACTGGCCGAGTGTTTTGATTCCATTGACTTAAAACTAAATTATTTGCACTGACAAGGGACCACAGGCCCGCATGTATACATAAATTTCATTCTGATACGACCAACTGTCCCTGAGAAAAGGGGATGTTCACGGGCGGACAGACAGACGGGCGGACATTAAATGGTAAAATAAAATATTTTATGTCATCTAATTAAAAAGTAACAGTTTCTGGACTTTTTTCCTGTACATGTATTGTGAACGCTTGATTCTTGTCAAATTGCATGATTGTAAGTACCCTTCAGCTTTTAATGAGAAAGTTTGAGAATATCAAAATATATTAAATAAATCCTCAATCTTTTGACTGCTGTAACTCGGAAGCTTAAATTTTTTTACACCGCTAAGAGAGCACAGGGACATAACTTTCAACTTGATACTAATTCCCATTTCTTAGACAAAAGGGTTCTTACCAGACGGATGGACAACAAACGAAAAAATAACTTTTTATGTGATGTAATTATAAATTATCAATTTCTGTTATTTAGTTTCCTTTGCTTTTACTTTAAAGCTTTGCTTCTTAACGAATTTCATGACTCTATGTCAACGGACACACAGCTCAAACGTTCTGCTAAGAGACACCACGTGTATCATCTTGCTTTTATTATTTGGCAAAAAAGCACAAAAAATACGAGGGGCTTCCAATAAATAATGCAACACTTTCTTTTCTCGTCCAATTTCCGTTAAAAGATATGGAATGTGTTGTGGCACAACCTGGAATATTCCTTCTTCAGCCGTTGTAGTTTCATGAAGTTCCGATAACTGGCGGCGCTATACGTAGCCTTCATAATGGCGTCTGTAATGGAGGTGCTTTCCAGACAGACAGCTGTCATTGAGTTTCTTTTGGCGGAAACCCAGAGCATCGCAGATACTCATATGCGCTTGCAGAATGTCTACAGCGACCTGGCAGGGAACAAAAGCACAGTGGGTAGTTGGGCGAGGCGTCTCTCACCATCACAACCAGGTCGTGCAAACCTGTCCGATCTCCCCCTGCCTGCCGGCCGCACAAAAGCTGTGTCTCCTGCACTACTGGAACGTGCGAACACCCTAATTTCAGGTGAGAAACACCTCGCTGCAGAACTGGACATTTCTGTTGAAAGGTCTCTATTGGATTCCTTTTATGTTAATTTCTTAACTCTGTTGTCATTTACGGCATGCATTCCACTTCTGAATTTACTGTGGTGCTTCTGACTACATCTGGGAGGAGACTGAGCAGTGGAATGTGTTACTTTTACACATAAACAAGAACGATCTGTCACACTACTAAACTTTAAAACACAGTTTATATGTAATTCATTTCACACAGTTTCATATGGAACCTACATGCGCTTTTTTTTAATATAGTGTATATGATAAGATACTGTCATCCCCCTTCCCTTCTGTGTGAAAGGATGAATGAGCAAATGTATTTCTAGTTGCATGCTTGATGGTAGCAGACAAGCCTGTCTGCTAGAGAACAGTAGGACCAACGTCAGAACAGGTAACTGCGCTTTCTAAAAGCGAAGAGGTTTCTATTCTTAGTATGGTCCTGTCCGTCCCTTGTCATGTTGGTATAGGAAGCTGCCTCTCTGGTCACTTCCGTTTGTGTCTGTGAGGCACCCTCAGGTCCGCGGCGAGCGTCTGAAGTGGTAAGATCTCCAGCTAAGCGCGTCTCTGCTAAGTCCGTAGGACAGTGGATTTCTTAAGTTCAGCCTAACTGAAAATTTAATCACCTTTATTTCAGGTTTTGATCTAAAATATCTAATGTTATCTTAAATTGCAACGCAGTGAAATTAGAGTGTGAAGTACGGAATATCTTCCAGTAGTTGCTTGATAATCCGTAAGTAATATCATCAATCTTAAATGCGAATGTGCCTGAGATTATAACGTCTCGTCTTAACAATATTTTTCAATATAGCAACTTCTCTTTATGTTTAACCCACGTGGGGAGTACTTTGTGAGACCAGTACCAAGTGCTTATATAATTGTTTGACCCATCAGGTTAATAGTATGACGATAGTAACCAGTTCGAGGTTTTTCTTTTGTTAACTGCTTTTCGATCTAATTTATTTGAATTATCAAAATTATTGTGGAGTTACACTCTTTGTGTAAACCAAATTGACCACGTGAAGCATGTGGTGTAATCATCAAAGTAGCTCTCAGCTATTCTTTCCTGGAAGGTGTCACAGAGAGTTAGTATGAATTTAGTATACCAGTGTGTGGTAATTTCATGACGGACACGTTTCCGCTATTAACATAACTTCTTTGGGTGAAAATTGAATCGGTTGTTTGTGTTTAATTTCCTCTTGCATATGTTTCACCATTCTTCGTGTGTTATTGTATGAATGGAATGTTGTATGCAGTCTCCCAATCTTGGCTCCATATTTGAAGTGTTCCGCAACATTACAAACTCACATTTTCACAATCCTAAATAAGGCACCAGTTAAGTTATGAATCAAGTTTAATAAGCTGAAATTTTAACGGAACAATGATCAATGTTAATAAATGTGCAAATATAAACTGATTTATTTCTTTTTATTTAAATTCTCTTTATATATATCACCGGTTGTCGTAAGACGATTATTAAAAGATTATAATTAACGTTAGTCTGGTTGGGAATTTGGTAAACTAAACCGGATACCTGGTGAAACAGTTGCTCAGTAATACAAGGATAACTTCCCCAGATAGCTCACAGCTTTCAACCCGTTTTTATTATCTTGAATATCAGCACCGATTTCAGAACAACTTAATGCATCAACAATTCACTGTTGGCAGAGCTGACACACTCGTCCACAAGTTGGGGTACTCGAGGGTGTGTGCCCGCTGGATTCCTCGCCACCTAACAGAAGACCGTAAAGAGCAACGAGTTTGCCCCAGTGGAGGAAGCGCTCTGCAGGAGGAAGCACGTGGATGATGCGGAGCTTACTGATGCTGCAAGGCGTGGGCCCCGACGTCCACCAGTACAGTGATACCATGCGGGCATGGTCGTCATGTTGAACAAAGATCGTGTTAAAAAATAAGCTTTTGTATCCAAAGTGTCTGGAATAATATGGCGTATTGAAATCCTAAGTAAAACCAGACTCATTTCATAAAAAGATATGTTGCAATACTAAGTGAACAGCCTTCGAATATTACAGAGGGCAATAGAAGGAAAAAGACGATCGTGTGAAACACAGCTCGGGCTATGCGTCCACGAGACTCATAGGCCATAGATACGGGTTACCAGGTAGATGCCGTGTTTCTTGACTTCCGCAAGGCGTTTGATACAGTTCACCACAGTCGTTTAATGAACAAAGCAAGAGCGTATGGACTATCAGACCAATTGTGTGATTGGATTGAGTTCCTAATGTCATTCTCAATGGAGAGAAGTCTTCCGAAATAAGAGTGATTTCAGGTGTGCTGCAGGGGAGTGTCGTAGGACCGTTGCTATTCACAATATACATAAATGACCTTGTGGATGACATCGGAAGTTCACTGAGGCTTTTTGCGGATGATGCTGTGGTATATCGAGAGATTGTAACAATAAAAAATTGTACTGAAAGGCAGGAGGATCTGCAGCGAATTCACGAATGGTACAGGGAATGGCAACTGAATCTCTATGTAACAAGTGTAATGTACTGCGAATACATAGAAAGAAATATCCCTTATCATTTAGCTACAATATAGCAGGTCAGCACCTGGAAGCAGTTAATTCCATAAATTATCTGGGAGTACGGATCAGGAGTGATTTAAAATGGAATGATCATATCAACTTGATCGTCGGTAAAGCAGATGCCAGACTGCGATTCATTGGAAGAATCCTAAGGAAATACAATACGAAAACAGCGGAAGTAGGTTACAGTACGCTTATTCGCCCACTGCTTGAATACTACTCAGGAGTGTGGGATCCGTACCAGATAGGGTTGATAGAATAGATAGAGAAGAGCCAACGGAGAGCAGCGCGCTTCGTTACAGGATCATTTAGTAATCGCTAAAGCGTTAGGGAGATGATAGATAAACTTCAGTGGAAGTCTCTGCAGGAGAGACGCGCAGTAGCTGGGTACGGGCTTTTGTTGAAGTTTCGAAAACATACCTTCACCGACGAGTCAAGCAGTATATTGCTCCCTCCTACGTATATCTCGCGAAGAGATCACGAAGGTAAAATCAGAGAGATTAGAGCCCACACAGAGGGATACCGTCAATCCTTCTTTCCACGAACAATACGAGACTGGAATAGAAGGGAGAACCGATAGAGGTACGCAAGGTACCACCCGCCACACACCGTCAGGTGGCTTGCGGAGTATGGATGTAGATGTAGAAAAATAAACCTGCTTTATATATAAAGTGTGTTGCAGTTTTTTATAATGTTGCTATTTACTATATTTTACATTGTCATACAATGTTTTATACATTCAATGTTTTTACAGTCCAGAAATTATTTTTTTTTTTACATATGATGTCATTTCATTTAAGCACAGCCTATGAGAAACATTAATTACAGTAAGAGTTATGCAGAATTTCATTGTACAATTTTTTCATATTTTTCGCTGCTGAGGAATTACGATGGATCATAAAGAAACTAAATTTTCATCGAAAAGCATACATCAGACGAAGTGAAGGTAATGAGACAATGAGTTGAATAAGAAATAGGTATGTGAATTCACATCAGTTACGGGTACAAGGTGGTAGTGATTGTAAGTTATAGTCTATAATTAGTATAGGTTATACAGTTTGTATTTCTCAGGTATTTAACATATTTACAAGTATCTGAACAAAAATCAATTACGTTTTTTAAAAGGTAAGTGCCTCAAGGAAATATATTTACCCTATTCAGAACTATTAAACTTTTATTTTCCTGTGCAGATAGAGATAGCCATTACGCATTGTCTAACACTAGAAACAACATACTGTTTTGAGTGAATTACATTGTTGTTGTTGTCTTCAGTCCTGAGACTGGTTTGATGCAGCTCTCCATGCTACTCTATCCTGTGCAAGCTGCTTCATCTCCCAGTACCTACTGCAACCTACATCCTTCTGAATCTGTTTAGTGTACTCATCTCTCGGTCTCCCTCTACGATTTTTACCCTCCACGCTGCCCTCCAATGCTAAATTTGTGATCCCTTGATGCCTCAAAACATGTCCTACCAACCGATCCCTTCTTCTTGTCAAGTTGTGCCACAAACTTCTCTTCTCCCCAATCCTATTCAATACCTCCTCATTAGTTACGTGATCTATCCACCTTATCTTCAGTATTCTTCTGTAGCACCACATTTCGAAAGCTTCTATTCTCTTCTTGTCCAAACTAGTTATCGTCCATGTTTCACTTCCATACATGGCTACACTCCAAACAAATACTTTCAGAAACGACTTCCTAATACATAAATCTATATTCGATGTTAACAAATTTCTCTTCTTCAGAAACGCTTTCCTTGCCATTGCCAGTCTACATTTTATATCCTCTCTACTTCGACCATCATCAGTTATTTTACTTCCTAAATAGCAAAACTCCTTTACTACTTTAAGTGTCTCATTTCCTAATCTAATTCCCTCAGCATCACCCGATTTAATTTGACTACATTCCATTATCCTCGTTTTGCTTTTGTTAATGTTCATCTTATATCCTCCTTTCAAGACACAGTCCATTCCGTTCAACTGCTCTTCCAAGTCCTTTGCCGTCTCTGACAGAATTACAATGTCATCGGCGAACCTCAAAGTTTTTACTTCGTCTCCATGAATTTTAATACCTACTCCAAATTTTTCTTTTGTTTCCTTTACTGCTTGCTCAATATACAGATTGAATAACATCGGGGAGAGGCTACAACCCTGTCTCACTCCTTTCCCAACCACTGCTTCCCTTTCATGCCCCTCGACTCTTATTACTGCCATCTGGTTTCTGTACAAATTATAAATAGTCTTTCGCTCCCTGTATTTTACCCCTGCCACCTTTAGAATTTGAAAAAGACTATTCCAGTCAACATTGTCAAAAGCTTTCTCTAAGTCTACAAATGCTAGAAACGTAGGTTTGCCTTTTCTTAATCTTTCTTCTAAGATAAGTCGTAAGGTCAGTATTGCCTCACGTGTTCCAACATTTCGACGGAATCCAAACTGATCCTCCCCGAGGTCTGCATCTACCAGTTTTTCCATTCGTCTGTAAAGAATTCGCGTTAGTATTTTGCAGCCGTGGCTTATTAAACTGATAGTTCGGTAATATTCACATCTGTCAGCACCTGCTTTCTTTGGGATTGGAATTATTATATTCTTCTTGAAGTCTGAGGGTATTTTGCCTGTCTCATACATCTTGCTCACCAGCTGGTAGAGTTTTGTCATGACTGGCTCTCCCAAGGCCGTCAGTAGTTCTAATGGAATGTTGTCTACTCCGGGGGCCTTGTTTCGACTCAGGTCTTTCAGTGCTCTGTCAAACTCTTCACGCAGTATCGTATCTCCCATTTCGTCTTCATCTACATCCTCTTCTATTTCCATAATATTGTCCTCAAGTACATCGCCCTTGTATAAACCTTCTATATACTCCTTCCACCTTTCTGCCTTCACTTCTTTGCTTAGAACTGGGCTGCCATCTGAGCTCTTGATATTCATACACGTGGTTCTCTTCTCTCCAAAGGTCTCTTTAATTTTCCTGTAGGCTTTATCTATCTTACCCCTAGTGAGATAAGCTTCTACATCCTTACATTTGTCCTCTAGCCATCCCTGTTTAGCCATTTTGCACTTCCTGTCGATCTCATTTTTGAGACGTTTGTATTCCTTTTTGCCTGCTTCATTTACTGCATTTTTATATTTTCTCCTTTCATCAATTAATTTCAATATTTCTTCTGTTACCCAAGGATTTCTAGCAGCCCTCGTCTTTGTACCTACTTTATCCTCTGCTGCCTTCACTACTACATCCCTCAGAGCTACCCATTCTTCTTCTACTGTATTTCTTTCCCCTATTCCTGTCAATTGTTCCCTTATGCTCTCTCTGAAACTCTGTACAGCCTCTGGTTCTTTCAGTTTATCCAGGTCCCATCTCCTTAATTTCCCACATTTTTGCAGTTTCTTCAGTTTTAATCTACAGGTCGTAACCAATATATTGTGGTCAGAGTCCACATCTGCCCCTGGAAATGTCTTACAACTTAAAACCTGGTTCCTAAATCTCTGTCTTACCATTATATAATCTATCTGATACCTTTTAGTATCTCCAGGGTTCTTCCACGTATACAACCTTCTTTCATGATTCTTAAACCAAGTGTTAGCTATGATTAAGTTGTGCTCTGTGCAAAATTCTACTAGGCGGCTTCCTCTTTCATTTCTTAGCCCCAATCCATATTCACCTACTATGTTTCCTTCTCTCCCTTTTCCTACACTCGAATTCCAGTCACCCATTACTATTAAATTTTCGTCTCCCTTCACTATCTGAATAATTTCTTTTATTTCATCGTACATTTCTTCAATTTCTTCATCATCTGCAGAGCTAGTTGGCATATAAACTTGTACTACTGTAGTAGGTGTGGGCTTCGTATCTATCTTGGCCACAATAATGCGTTCACTATGCTGTTTGTAGTAGCTTACCCGCATTCCTATTTTCCTATTCATTATTAAACCTACTCCTGCATTACCCCTATTTGATTTTGTGTTTATAACCCTGTAGTCACCTGACCAGAAGTCTTGTTCCTCCTGCCACCGAACTTCACTAATTCCCACTATATCTAACTTTAACCTATCCATTTCCCTTTTTAAATTTTCTAACCTACCTGCCCGATTAAGGGATCTGACATTCCACGCTCCGATCCGTAGAACGCCAGTTTTCTTTCTCCTGATAACGACATCCTCCTGAGTAGTCCCCGCCCGGAGATCCGAATGGGGGACTATTTTACCTCCGGAATATTTTACCCAAGAGGATGCCATCATCATTTAATCATACAGTAAAGCTGCATGTCCTCGGGAAACATTACGGCTGTAGTTTCCCCTTGCTTTCAGCCGTTCGCAGTACCAGCACAGCAAGGCCGTTTTGGTTAACGTTGCAAGGCCAGCTCAGTCAATCATCCAGACTGTTGCCCCTGCAACTACTGAAAAGGCTGCTGCCCCTCTTCAGGAACCACACGTTTGTCTGGCCTCTCAACAGATACCCCTCCGTTGTGGTTGCACCTACGGTACGGCCATCTGTATCGCTGAGGCACGCAAGCCTCCCCACCAACGGCAAGGTCCATGGTTCATGGGGGGAAGGTGAATTACATACTGCACAGTATTGCATCGTTTGTGCTACTGAATCCAAAATACACTGCCTGTTATCGTCGATGATTAACTTGTTAACAGAAGACGGTTTTATACCTTTTGCTCGCGCATTATAGACTCAGATTCGGTCTCGAGAGCATACATTTTGGCAAATTCTCTAACAGTCTCACCATTCAGTTTGTCTTGAATTCATCCAACCTATTCGCCAGCGGAATATCGTATCTGTTAGTTGCAGGGAAACCCGAAGTATCAAACCTTGTATGGACATCATTCCTAATATCCTCATAAATTTTTGAAGTTGTGGTTGATTAAGCAATGGATATCAGTGTAGCATAATTTACACAATTAGCTGGAAACATGTTTAATTTGCATAGATAGTAAAAGTCGATAAAAAGGATTTCGGAAATTTCAGATTAGCATTCATACTGCAATAGGTTTGTCAAAGAGTTCATTAAACCTGTTATGTTCAAGGGTGAAAAAATTCTCGTTAAAAATAGCACATCCGTGAAAATTTGGTTTGCCAATTAATGCAGCTGATGTTTGTCTTCCAAACACACTATGATTTATCACTCTCAGAAAGTTTTTTCGAAATTATCGCCAGCACTCATTCATTTTTGTGGTTTAATCTCGTTTTATGGCTTCATACTCGAAGCTGCCTAAATGATGAGGTTCGATGGATCTGTTTTAAAACCACTTTATGTATAAACATTGATTCAGGTTCCTGTAGAGAATAACATTGTCTTTGCTATCATGGAAGGTTGACTATAATTTTCTTAGCTTCTTACTATTTTCGGGGGGTCTTATTTTTTCTGGTCTCGCGGGTAAATCAGAATGAAACTCATGAACACTCTAGGGAAATTTGAGATCCAGTTCTAAAATGTACAGTATGTCGAAATTGTTTGGGACTTTTTACACCAGTTAATTTTCAACACTCTCTGGAGCAAGCCATTGACATCATAATTGGGCGTTAATATGTTGTTAGCAACTACATATCCTCAAGAACAATGGGACAATACTGCCTCTAACGCCTCTTTCAACCAAATGGAAGTTTTCGATATTGGTTTCAACCTGCTGTTTTGCTTTAATAATTTTCAGCAAAGCATCCAGTGCCAAGACAGGTGAAGTAATGCAATGCATACGACCCAAGTCATATGTCGCAAAGTGTGGAAGTTTTTGAACACATCGCTAAGAATTAGCATGCCAATTGTCAAACATAAACGAGAATAATGTCAAAGTGTTTTATACCTGATTATGTCACATACATTGCAAGATATTTAATACTTGGCTCCTGTTATAGTTTTGATTTTTAATAAACTATTAAATTTTTCAACTGAAAATTTGTGATCATCCAGTAGAGTCTGTCCATCACTGACATTCTCAAATCGAAATCCTTCGTTATAATTAGCTAGATGAAACAATCAGATATTGAGAAAATGTGTCATTACATTGAGTTAATCTGGTTTCAGATATGACACACAGATTTTGACTAAGCACAGCAAGAAATTTAGTGAATTGATACGATAGAAATTCATATTGCAGTGGCACTTCTGGTATAGTGCTGCAGTACATTTCGTGCAAGATTTATATCTCTGCATATTCGATAGCAGAAGAGAAACACGACCCAGGTATCACTTGAATCCTTCATCACATTTTCACTTCTTTTGTACAAAATTGTTCATTACCAGAAATGCCCTTCGTAATATCTCAAATTATGGAATACAATGAGGACTATGTAATGAAGTCTGTATTTCACATTTCAACTGAGATGTGCTGCACCCCGATAACCAATATTGAAATGGCAATGGTGTCTGTGTTTAATATCGTCTTCCTGAAACAGATTTCAGCAAATATGGTGGACTTCAGTCAAGCGGAATGCTGAGTCTTTTTTGGGACTTATTTCCGTCTTTTTATTTTACAATAACTGTTATTCACAGATTTTCACTGAACCATTTCAAGCAATCACTGTCTATGCACAATTTAAACAACGATTTAAATACCCCTCATCAGTGTATGTAGTAGGCAATGTTGAAAGGTTTACACAAATTTACTTGACTGGAATACAAAACCCAGTCACTGCACCTAGCAGCTGCCCCACACAGGCTTTCTGCATCAGCTTAAGTTACAAAAGATAGCTTTAGTTATTTCATAAACTTGGCAAATTTTACAAATGTCTTCTTACCGCTAGGCGATATGCTGTTGACTTGTCTAAACTACACAATGCAACAGAGTATGCATCTAATTTTCGTCTCGAATGACCTCACTCTCAATGTTACATTGAACTCTAAACTTCCTTACTTCTTCATTTTTCTTTCGAATTAAAAAAAAAATTGAAAAAAAAAAAAACATGTAAGTCTCACATACTTCAGTTGAATGCTTCTGGGGCTCACGGACGTAGCGCTACATCGAGCCTGTATAAGAAAACGCCGCAATGAGGCCAGCCCAGTGTACTAGCGGAATCGACTGAAGCGTCAGCAGTGTTCGCAGCAGGCTCTCTGTATTGTGAACGTTTATGACGATTAGGCTTTGTATAACGCTCTCCGTAGGATTTGCTGTTGAAAATTAAGTAAAGACTGTGTCATTGATATTTCGTGTGGTTATAATCATTTTTCCTTTCTGTCTAAGCACACACCTATTCCTCGACGACTACCTGTGGCAGATCCAACATCCATGATGGCATTTTGTGATGTGTAGTGAAATAGCCCGAAATACTTTCTCATCTCTCTTGTCATCCACGACAATCCATTCATAACAAGAATGTTGAACGTCGGAGACGTTTACAGAGACGTCTTCATTCTGTTTTTCAAAAAAATTATCGTATTTCAGCTCAGAAGGAAACTACGTATTGGTTAAGCTTAATTGGTTTACATATGAAAAATAGTTGAACGTACATTGTGCATGCTTACTTGCAGGATATAAACTTGATGGAATTAAACACTTAACACGGGCATTATCATGTGATTGAATATTGTTACTGTGTGTTTAATTCCAATCACTTTGGGTGATTTTGTGCATACTATTACACAAAAAATCCCTCTTATTCGTTTACATTAACATGCAGTTGAACTATTTCCTTCAATGACCAGCTGGAATATGCCTCTTTAGAAGTCTCATGTTTCTTTAAAGGTTATCAGTGACAATCGTCTAGTATGAATCATCACTAATTTTGGATGGCATTAGAATCACATTCTTTGTATTGAGATTCATTTGCTTATCTTCACCTGACTGGGACAACAGAAACTTGAAGCGTTGGGAGAAACGGATTTCAAAATGTGGTTTAATGATATGAATTCTCATAAATCTTAAAACAGGCATCCTAGTAATGTCTACTTTCCTTAAACGCAATCCTTATTTGTCACAGTTGTACACATTGTACTTCCACATTCCGACTGAACAGCAACCCATTTAAGCGCATATAATGTAATGCGTTTTGATGCCAGTTCACTCGTTTCCAGTAATATTACAAGGTTAGTCTCAACGTCGATGAAGTTCAGTGTATCGACAGACTTACGTCTTCTGGTTCTACAACCGTTACAGTTCTCTGCAGCTACTTGAAGATTCTCCACCCTTCATCCAGCGGGAGGGTATTACACCACATCTGCTTGCAGATACTCCACTGCTCGATCGAAAACTGCTTGCAGATTCTGTAATATTGAATGAAAAGCGTGTCTGGGCTGTATTCATAAATATAAGAAAGAATGAAACATGCCTAAAGGGTAGATTGAATAAGTTGAGGAACACTTAAATTTTGTTTTGCGTTGAATTTTACCATGTGTGTAGAATTTCGGGGTATATTTCTGGCAGACGATCGACAATCACTGTTCTCCATCCACCTGCTTGCAGATTCTGCTGCGCTGAATGAGAAGAAAAAGGAGTGCATGAATAGCAATCAGTAATCATTATGTTAAGACTGTTTATTGTGAAATGTATATTTGTAGAACCATTTTTCTCACTGTGCATGATAAAAATAGCTAAAAAATGTTGATGAATAAGTTGGTACATCAGTGGCTTCCTTAAGATCAAGCTCTTGAAGCTCTTTTTTTTTAAACTACACTACCAGGCTGAATAGTTATGAATCCTTCCGAAACTCCCGTTTAGTCAGCAAATCGTGGGTAGAGGATTCCTGTAATTTGTTATTTCATGTGTGAATTCCTGATGAATCTGAAGGGAAAGAGACTATGCGTGCACATTTCCAAAATTTCTTATCTCATATGAGGTGTCAAGTTCCCGCCAGTTTCCAGACATGTTCTGACAGGCAATAAAGAGACAAGCCGTGGGGCGGCGGGTTAATAACAATAACAATAAATCATAAGTAGTAGTAAGTATTAGAACATTAATCGCTGTCTTTTACGAAAGCCTGGAAACTATTTCTGTGGTCAGCCAGAAAGCGATGGAGAACATACTGACCATAGTTACCAGTCTGCAAGTTCACATTCTTGTCCAACCTACTGAAAGATATGATTCTATTCTCTATTTGCTCAACGGGATCAGGAGTATGATTATAAATGAAGATTTTGAGATCTAATTGACAGATATAGTTGGTAACGTTTCACACACACACAACATTGTAATACTCATTATATTAATACTATTAATGAATCTCTCTATCGTAAGCACCACTACGATCAGTTCAGAGCGACCTCTACGGTATGTTCCTATTAAAGTGTCTTTCGCCCTGACTTCTGATAATCAAAAAAACTGCTAGCCACAAAAGTGAAAAACATTTGTCACCATTTGCCACGAGGATTTTTTTAACATTACGGGCGGCACACTAACAGTTACTTCTGAGAAATCTGAGGTATACAGGACGGTGTACAGTTCTTGTAAGTTTACTTCCTATTTGAGCCGAAAACATTGATTTAGTTGCAGTATGTCTGTGTCATCATCCGAGGCATCGCGTACTCTGGCGTTTGACTGACGAGGGTCTTACAGTGGCTGGGTGCGAAGGGAAGACTAGTCTTGGCTCTCGGGCTGTATTTATATACTGGCGCAGCGGAAGGCCAAGAGAACATCTGCTGTTATCCTCTCTATGATCATGGTAGCAGCCTCTAAACTGACGCTTTCTCAGACTCATAATATTTTATAACACGGTTGTGCATTGATTTTGAATTTTCGTAATTTTTGTATGAATGTAATTTGGTTAAAGTCACAGAAAAGGTTTAGCTCACCTGCATTTATACTTTGCCATCTAGAATTTTCAGAATAGAACTGACAGTAGAACCCGACCACTGAACTAAAACTTTAAGAGACCTTGTGTTTGTTATTATTTTCACACAGGACTTGAAAATTGTTATAGCTCTATTATTTAATAGGTTTCATCACATTCTGTAACCAAAACTTTCTTGCATTAATATGACAGATACTTAATCTACTACAAATAAGGACTTTTATGTTCCAACTTTAGTTTTAAGCCAATTACTCGGAAACCATTAAAGGTAGCTCAATGGTGTTATAGAATTAATGATTTTATACTAAACAGAAGCTTGATACAAATTTTCATTTCTAAGTCTAATATTTAGCGCCTTCAAGTGTTCTTAAAAACGTGGATTCTGACAAAAATATTGTTTTAATCATGTTGTGACTTGTACCAGTTAATCTTAATATGTATCTGCACACTATGACCAATTTTTGGGTTCCTAGTATAACTATTTAGCGCCACTTACTTTTTCTTAAAACGAAATATTTTGGGGAAAATATTCATCTGATCTTTCTGAGATTTGACAGTTTAAACATTAATATTCTAAAGCATACAAAATTTAGAAAAGCAATTTTGACTTTTAATTCCATTCTTAAATTATGGTGCAACACTTGTGCGTTACGCCCAAAAGCGTTCTAGTGACGTGGCGCTACTAGCAGTGAACTTTAGTAAGTTCCGGCACAATCGGTCGGCTATGTAGGTCTGAAATAATACAGAGCTTGTTTCGCCACAAAGTCCATCTCTTACATCATATTTGTCTTCTACATTTCAAGTAACAGGAAACAGATAAACATATTCAAGGAACCCTTGGACTCTATGCCATAAATATGTGGTCACCAATTACTGCTGTTTCAGATGCACTAGCGAATCTCTCATAACACATTCTTATCAAATGCAACTGCTACCCGTACGGACGTTGGCAACTGCTATCTCCTGTTTTAAGCAGCGGTGGTGTGATGTGTTGAATTTTTTGCTGTGAAGAGCTAACTATAAGGAACCAGACGAAACCTGTTTCAAAAATCTAGGATAGATTTATTTTCAACAGAAAACGAATAATATACAAAGCACATGAAAGCCAGGTGAATGTGGCACACAGCCATTACACAAATAATTCCAGAGACAATGACTCAATCGAGATGGTGTACCATATACTGTGACGTAATGAGCTTGCAGCGGTTATCAGGAAAGAAAACAACAGTACTACCACATTTAAAAAAAATAAATAACTAATGTCGTTCTTTTCCTGGATAATGTTGGTCACTCTGTCAACTAACTGTAAATCAGGAAGGTCAGTGCAGCTCAGTAGGAGCAGTATTTTGTATTATAGCTTTATAATACAAGCCATGTGGACAGATCCTCTTTGTATGTCGAGAAAATAAAAGTGTTTGTTGCAAGCAACACCACAGCACTGTTCACAGCCTGCCGGAGTAGCCGAGCGGTTCTAGGCGGTACAGTCTGGAAAGGCGCTACCGCTACAGTCGCAGGTTCGAATCCTGCCTCGGGCATGGATGTGTGTGATGTCCTAAGGTTACTTAGGTTTAAGTAGTTCTTAGTTCTAGGGGACTGATGAGCACAGAAGTTAAGTCCCATAGTGCTCAGAGCCATATTTGAGCCATTGTTCACACCTGTTTCACTGCTTTTCCTTTATACCAGTTATTACACAGCGTCAAGATAAACCCTACCTTCCATCACATACTTGTTGTATTAGTCGAAGCATTTGAGGCAATCGCATTCACAACGAAGACTGACCGTCAGAGTTTCAATAGAATCCATATTTACATGGTTACTGTGGGCAGAAAGTAGATTTCAGAAGATGCGAAAAAGCAAAATAAGCTTTTGCTTGAGTTGAGTGGATTAAACAGGCTGCTGAAAATTGTAAGATACCTCTTAGCTCACTGCAAAATCAAATTAAAATATGAATGTGAATCGAACCCAAATTTGCACTACACCGTTGCTGAATAAACTCATGTGGTCATACTACAATCTAACCTTACATACTTTTATGTTTCAGGTGGGAAAGAAATGGATTACAGAAGATCTGAGAAATGCAAAAAAGTCCTTTCTATACGACTATCGATTAAAACGGCTACTGAAAATTTTAAAATACTTGATAGTGTTACATGGCTGATTTTTCCAAAAAAGTGTTACATAACCTGTTTATTAATCCAATATACATGTGCAACTGTTAAATCGAGTAAAATCCCTTATGCTGCATACAAATTGCAAGCAATATCACGACTGCCAATTATTGCGCTTCTAAATATTTCTATATCTCTTTTTCTCTTGGCATTTGGAGGGAGTCTTCTAATTGAGGTAGCTTTGAGCCTTTTTGCCGGCTGGCGAAATGTCTGTATAACTTGGGGGGATCGCAGTGGTCAAAAGATGTTTCCTGCTGTAAGTCAGCCTCCAATCAGGTATAATGGAGAGGAGAATGGTCTGCCAGCTCGGCCCAGCCGGACGTGGAGGGAGGGTGGCCACTGAGCTATAAAATAACCCTGTGCTAGAAGCAAAAGGAATAAAAACCTGAAAGACAGGAGAGAACACAGGCATACATAGTGTGGGAGCAACCATTAAACCCAGATGAGATCAGCTGGAATATTGGTTCAGAATTTAGAAAGAGGTTCTGTTGTTGGCTCATAGCAATTATTTTGATGGCAGGAGATAGTTCCTGCATGTGTACACGGACGTCTTCACATTGGAATTAACTTGAAAACCGTCACATTGTGCTGAACACTCTGTGACGCCAAGGGAGAAACATAACTTATTGGTTGACCATGCCAAAAGCCATTAGAGTATAAATTTGTTAAGCTTGTTTATTAAATTATCATTGGTTATAAGTCTCAAGGTCTGCTACCAGAGGCTGGCGAGACCCTGATTCTGGCAGAACCAATTAAGTTTCTCACAAGAAAGCAAGAGAACTCTTGCTTAAGGGTCGTCAGAGAAGATACATGTTCCAGCGCTTAAGGCAGTACGCTGGGTCTTAGAGCTGCTGGTTTATGGCAGAACACATTGGCCATGCAGAACTAAGAATTATCAACCACTAATACGGCCATCTTCTGCCCTCACACACCTTTGGACTGGTAAGGATAGGCCATCTTGGCATCCACAGAGATGAAAGATGAAATGAGCACGAAATCAACTAGATTACATCAAGGTTTCGTTTTTATGACATAATTTTCACATCCAGCTAATTGCACCTACGACACAAATAGGTGAAAGTATTGGTGTTTGTTGAGATGCTACAGATTCCATCTGCGGTGTCGTACAGAGGTGGATAGCTCCCCATGACATAATGCAAACTAAAACCAAGGAAAGTTACGCAAAGGATAACAGCTTATTAAATGAAAATTAGTGGTGGTGGCCCATTTAATCTTGAAAGTGTGGGTGCCACACGTCACATGGACATATTGATAACAAGATCAATCAAACTACTAAAGGAAAATAATGGTTACTATAACAACGTAGTTGGTTTCCAAAAGACATGTAACACATTAAAATGTATAGTAATGCCTTCATTTCTGTACGTATACCAAGATCGCTTAGTTAGAACTGAAAACATTAAAGAAATACTCATGTAGTGTCAGTTGTCTCCTGCGTTAACAGGTTCGAGTGCAGAGATGTAAATTAGTGTCATAACTGCGATATTAAAAACTGACAGTCTCACACGAAACACGATTGTTTTAACAAAGTATAATTAAGTAAAAATATATAACTAGTAATTCTGCTAGATGAAATATCATATATTTAAAAATATACACAAGTAGCTACACTGCTGATGGTGCACATTAAGGTAGTTTTATTGACTAATGATTATGATGGGCTGACTTGTCAGTCTCTTGACAACACACAGATGAAACCATTAATGATGACACTGTAAGGGGCACTTACAAAGAGACACAAGAAAATTTATACACTTCACTATTCTTGGGAAAACACACAGTACATCTCTTGAATTGTCAAATGGTTCAAATGGCTCTGAGCACTATGGGACTTAACAGCTGAGGTCATCAGTCCCCTAGAACTTAGAACTACTTAAACCTAACTAACCTAAGGATATCACACACATCCATGCCCGAGGCAGGATTCGAACCTGCTACCATAGCGAACGCGCGGTTCCACGCCGAATCGCCTAGAACCCCTCGGCCACACCGGCTGTCTCTTGAATTGTCTTCACAGATAGTTCGAAACACATAATGACATGTATGCCAAAGACATAATGTTCACTGGATATTTTATATTCCTTCTCGCCACACGATTTAGAAGTTCAAATTAAATGTTCCTTCGAATTACTTGTGCCACACCTCGATCATAATCAAAGGGCTGGCTAGCATAAATTTTCATGTCCATCCACATCTACATACATACCCTGCAAGTCACAGCACGGTGCGTGGCCGAGGGCACCCTGTAACACTACCAGTCTTTTCCCTTTTTTGTTCCTCTAGCAAACAAAGCGAGAGAAAAACGACTCTCTATATCCCCCGTATGGGCCCTAATTTCTCTTATCTTCGTGGTCCTTACACGAAATGGACGTTGGCGGCAGCAGAGGCTTTCTGCAGTTAACTTCAAATACCGGTTGTCTAAATTTTCTCCACAGTGTTTCTCGAAAAGAGCATTGCCTTTCCTTCAGGGATTCCCATTTGAGTTTCTGAAGCATTTCCGTAATACTTGTATATATTTTTTTGAATCAACGGATAACAAAGCTAGTAACCTGCCTCTGAATTGCTCTAACCCGAACTGGTGCGCATTCCAGACACTCAAGTAGTACTCAAGAATGGGTCGTATTAGCGTCCTACTGAAGTCTCCTTTACAGATGAAGCAAACTTCCCTAAAATTCTCCCAATAAATCGAAATCGGCCTTTCACGTACCCTACTACTATCTTTACATGCTCGTTCCATTTCATGTCGCTTTGCAACATTAGGCTTAGACATTTAATAGATGTGTTTCTGATAAGCAGCAGAGTACTCATGCTGTATTAGAACATCATGAGTTTGTTTTTCACATTCTTTTGCATTAGCTTACATTGTTCCACATTCAGAGCTACCTGCGAATGACAACACCAATTACAGTTTTGTCTATGTCGTCTTGTATCCTCATACAGGCACTCAGCCACGACACCTGCCCATACACCACAGCATAATCAGCAAAAAGCTGCCGACTGGTGCTCACCCTGTCCACCAGATCATTTATGTGTATAGAAAATAACAGTGGTTCTGTCACACTTCCCTGTGGCACTCCTGACAATACTTTTGTGTCTGATAAGCACTCGCCGCCGAGGCGAACGTAGTAGGTTCAGTTACCTGAGAAGTCTTCGAAACAATCACATAAATCGTAACCTATTCCATATACTCGTACCATTGGGGCACGGTGTCAAATGCTTTTCGGAAATCAATAAATGTGGAATTTACCTGTTGCCCTTCACCCATAGCTCATCCATAGCCTGCTTAATCGAATAACTGGATCATTCTCTTCCCTAACACATACATTTTGTGTCATTATAATCTTCACATATACCTGTTGCAACGTATGACCAGTGTTCTAATAGTTTTTGTAACAGGGAAGGTGTATGTTCCTGACATACAAAAGTCTATACAGAGTTGAGTGTCATAGTAATGTTCATTCAGACACAAGTAATGGAAAAGAAAGCGATATCATCTGCTAATTCTTTGTGATTACGTCTGTGTGTCTAGTCCCACGTGTAAGTGTGTACCTAGGTAGGAATTCAAAGTAGGTGTATCACATAATGAATATTGTTCATAGGTATAGCGTGTCCTTGTGTGGGTAACACAATACCAAATTCTTCAGCAATTAGCATGCAAACACTATACACATGTTTGCTGAGGTCTCAGGTCGACTTAAAGCCTGCGCGTATTTAATGTTGTGGATGAGGATAAGATGACCACTGACACATAGCTTCTTGACATCACATTGGCTGTCAGCATGGCCATCCCATTTAGATTCATAGGATTAGCAGACTGTAATCTCCTCTTGTGGCGGCATCCTGTTCTGACCCCACGTGGAAGGAACCACATGTCATGCTGGTAGACGCCCTTGCATGGCTCTCCCATCTGCCTGAACATCATGGTGCCCCCCAGCAAGTACACCTCCCAGGACTCGTGTCACAGGCCAGCTCACTTCCTCCTCGCTGCTGCTCCTTCAATTACCAATTTCTTCTTCTCGTTACTGTAACGTCAGTAGTATCGATTGTTTTGCCCTTGAAGACTATTACACAAATACATTGGAAATACAAAATTCAGTTTACACAGTCACCACGACACTTAATGTTCTGAACAATAGAAACTATTAATCATTAAAGAATTAAAAATTTTACAAGTACATTGTGCCTCCTTGGTCTCTTTCAAATAAACAATTGCATCAATAAAGAATAATATAATTGTGACTTTCACTGATGACCATAGTGGTGCAAAGTTAAACTATAAATTCTTTGCTCCAGCTAACTCTGATGCGTACTAAATTTAACGAATAAAAGCATGGGTAAAAGTTTTTGACATGTCGTTAATGTACAGCACATGAAAATACCATTTCCCATCTAGCTTTGCACTGATGATTTTTGGAATCCTATTTACAACGATGAGCATGCAAATTATGTTACCTATTGGTCCACCATACTACTAACCGCTGTGCAAGAAGCGTCTGCAGTTATACTGCCTAATTAGGCGACAGATTTTCTTCCCTTGGACGACAGGTGACGGCAGTGGCAGTGGAAGGTATATAAAACGTGTCGGGGGACGAAGAAAACAGTGCCATCATTGTCGTAATATGGAAATGGTGCGATTTATCTTATGTCCAAAAGGCCATGATCATTGGCTTTCGGACCAAGAGTGTGAGAATTTCCAAAATGGGTAAATCTGTAAACTATTTGCATGCTCGTAGTTAAAGTATATCATGCGTGGTTAAATAGCTCTATCCAAATCTGGTACCGAGGCAACTGTGGTGCAACACAGCATACAGATGACAGAGGATAACGATGGCGGTGAAGATGTGTACATGCGAACAGACACGTAAGTATTGAGTAACTAATCGTCCACACGAACCAAAGGTCTACCAACAGAGTCTGCTCAATGACCATTCACTGAACACTGCTGCCTATGGAACTCCACAACAGGCACCTGGTTCACGCATCCATACTGACTGCTATTCATCGGCAACGAAGGCGAGGTTTGCACGCCAATACCGCTACTGGACGTCCAGGAACTGGCGATAGGCGGCCTTTTCAGATGAATTGTGTCTTATGATCAATTGGACAGATATCTGCTGGCGTGTACTGCGTGAAACGTCTGAAAACAAACACCCTGAAACAATCGTCGGAGGGGCCCAGGCTGTAGCAGAGAGCATCACGATCTACGGAACATGGCATTTCCTGGGTGATCTCATCATTCTGGAAGGCACAATGGATCAACATAAGTATCTGACTAACCTTTGGGACCATGTCGACCCCTACATGTAGTTTGTTTTTCCTCGACACGATAGCATCAACCAGCAGTACAATTTAGCGAGGTGCGCATGGGGGGTTCAAAGAGCACCAGGATGAGTTTTCCGTACTCCACTGTCCACCAAAGTGCGACGAACGTATCCGTTAAGACACTGGTGGTAAATTTGGTGTTAATGGGGTATGGCAACAGATGACGGACGCTAGTGCATTTGCAAACAGCACGACATCGCCTGCAGTGCCTCTCTCGGGCTCGTAACCAAATCGGTTGGACCCTATACGACTGGGAAACCATGGCAAGGTCAGATGAGTGCTATTTCAGTTGGTAAGAGATGATGATAGGATTCAAAGTTGGCGCGGACCCCGCGAAGCCATAGACCCAAGTTCTCAACAAGGCACTGTGCAAGCTGGTGGTGACTCCATAATCGTGTGGGCTGTGTTTACATTGAATGGACTGAGCCTTCTGATCCGACGCAGCTGGCCATGCCACTGAAGTCAGAACGGATCCACATCGCCGTCGGTACCTTCCAGAATATCGCTGTCCTCTCCATGTACGTCTCGCGTGACCCACTATGTAAAAGGTGCTTATTCAGGCTTCTAACAGGTAGTCACATTAATGTGACTAGGCAGTGTAATTCTCGGATGATTTCTCTGAAACACACAAAGCATACAAACATAAAATATGAGAGCAATGCAGAATAACACAAAACACTCAGTGCAACAATTATATATTTAGTAGCTTTATTTCTGTACTTGAGTTGGTGATATCATCTTCCCTCTATTTTATACACTCCTGGAAACTGAAATAAGAACACCGTGAATTCATTGTCCCAGGAAGGGGAAACTTTATTGACACATTCCTGGGGTCAGATACATCACATGATCACACTGACAGAACCACAGGCACATAGACACAGGCAACAGAGCATGCACAATGTCGGCACTAGTACAGTGTATATCCACCTTTCGCAGCAATGCAGGCTGCTATTCTCCCATGGAGACGATCGTAGAGATGCTGGATGTAGTCCTGTGGAACGGCTTGCCATGCCATTTCCACCTGGCGCCTCAGTTGGACCAGCGTTCGTGTAAGACGTGCAGACCGCGTGAGACGACGCTTCATCCAGTCCCAAACATGCTGAATGGGGGACCGATCCGGAGATTTTGCTGGCCAGAGTAGTTGACTTACACCTTCTAGAGCACGTTGGGTGGCACGGGATACATGCGGACGTGCATTGTTCTGTTGGAACAGCAAGTTCCCTTGCCGGTCTAGGAATGGTAGAAAGATGGGTTCGATGACGGTTTGGATGTACCGTGCACTATTCAGTGTCCCCTCGACGATCACGAGAGGTGTACGTCCAGTGTAGGAGATCGCTCCCCACACCATGATGCCGGGTGTTGGCCCTGTGTGCCTCGGTCGTATGCAGTCCTGATTGTGGCGCTCACCTGCACGGCGCCAAACACGCATACGACCATCATTGGCACCAAGGCAGAAGCGACTCTCATCGCTGAAGACGACACGTCTCCATTCGTCCCTCCATTCACGCCTGTCGCGACACCACTGGAGGCGGGCTGCACGATGTTGGGGCGTGAGCCGAAGACGGCCTAACGGTGTGCGGGACCGTAGCCCAGCCTCATGGAGACGGTTGCGAATGGTCCTCGCCGATACCCCAGGAGCAACAGTGTCCCTAATTTGCTGGGAAGTGGCGGTGCGGTCCCCTACGGCACTGCGTAGGATCCTACGGTCTTGGCGTGCATCCGTGCGTCGCTGCGGTCCGGTCCCAGGTCGACGGGCACGTGCACCTTCCGTCGACCACTGGCGACAACATCGATGTACTGTGGAGACCTCACGCCCCACGTGTTGAGCAATTCGGCGGTACGTCCACCCGGCCTCCCGCATGCCCACTATACGCCCTCGCTCAAAGTCCGTCAACTGCACATATGGTTCACGTCCACGCTGTCGCGGCATGCTACCAGTGTTAAAGAGTGCGATGGAGCTCCGTATGCCACGGCAAACTGGCTGACACTGACGGCGGCGGTGCACAAATGCTGCGCAGCTAGCGCCATTCGACGGCCAACACCGCGGTTCCTGGTGTGTCCGCTGTGCCGTGCGTGTGATCATTGCTTGTAGAGCCCTCTCGCAGTGTCCGGAGCAAGTATGGTGGGTCTGACACACCGGTGTCAATGTGTTCTTTTTTCAATTTCCAGGAGTGTAGTTACCTTATACCTTAATTATTCGTTTTCTCCTTGGGCTGCACCTCTCCTTGTCTTTGATATTGATAATTGCAAATAAGGACTTTCATCAAATAACAGTCGCATTTACTGTGAACAGTGTGCACAAAATACACAAGAAAAATCTAGCACTATCAGTTAATAAGACTCACATAGATTTATATGACGTGGTGTCTCTGCAGTCTATCCTTCCTTCTTTATATCTCAATGCCTCACGCTACAGACTTTCGTAAACACAATAAAAAAATTCATACAAAATCATCTCTCAGTCAGACCCAGCAAAATATGTAGGGCTCGGTACTACTTTGCTCCTGGCAATTACGGCTCTATGGTTCCCTCTAAGAGATCTTAAAAAAACGCAACAACAAGCAGATTAGCCTTATTTGGTATACTTATCCAATACCTCGTTTGACGCTATGATATTTGTCATGCTCCATGCTGCTAAAATGGTTTTAACCTTACCAGGATTTCGGACAAACGAACTACGAAAGGTTCCTCCGTATCATTCTCCGTGAGCCTTCGTTGTACTAGTGCACGTAGGTATAAGCCTTGTTGTTTGGTCTTGAACGTTGCTTACTCAATAAATCTTTTGTCGTCTGAAGTATGTTGCCGTCCGCTTGACTGGCAGATTTTGACAGTCTCAAATCTCTATTAAGTTGTTGTGTATTAGCTTCCTAACTTGTTATCGTACACAGTACGTGTATAGAAAATTGTGCTTTACAAATTTGCTCTTGCACTATCTCCTCCTTGTCTTTAGTAGAGCTTTGTTGTTTTCTTCGAACTTGATTCGTGATATTGCACCCTTCGGGTTCTCTTGGTTACTCTTTGCTTTTTCCGCGATTCTTTCCATTGCCATCTTCACTCTTTCCTGATGGCGAATCGCTCTTATTCTGTCAGTAGGCTGCTGATTCAGAACTACAAGTTTTGGAGCCATACCTGCCACTTCATAAGGTAGATTGTTGATATTTTGAAAATCGATTTGATGTTCTTCCCAAGACCTTTTTTAGCTGTGGCAATAGGGGTAACATATTTTCATGATCTCTCTCTTGATCCTGTTACTGGCGTGGGGTGTTGGCGTGAGATGTAGATCGTCCGTATTTTCTTGCTTGTCATGAAACTTTTGGAGGTGCCAGTGTGGAATTGTGACCTATTGTCGCACATAATTCTCTTCATTCGTCTGACAACATTTAGAAAATGCCCATGGAAAGCCCTGGTTGCTGTTCTCCCTATGGCGTTTCTGAGTGGTGTGATAGTCACGAACTTGGAAGTGAGCTCGACAGTAACCAGAATTTACTGGCGACATCCACGCAGTTGTGAGACAAGGCCGAAGAGACCCGGTACGGCGATGTCACCCAATATCTTCAGCACTTTGTGATAAATAGGTGCTCAGTGAGTACAGTCGGCTTTTGGCGGCCGTGGTGTGCGGAGCTCCAGCGTGTGCTGTGCGCCGCGGTCTGCTGCGCTCCGCCTGTTGCAGTACTTAGCTGCGTTATTTCAGACTCTTGATGGATTCATATTAGAAGGAGAGAGGGATCAGCCTAATAGAAGAGACACGTTGAAATTTGTTTTTGACCAGGAAGGGCATAGACCGAATTCGTTCGAAACTGAGACATGATTAGAGGAAGTTGTGAAAATTTCGTTTCAGGATATTGTAGGTATTCACCTTTCAATTGTGAGTAGCATTGTGTATGTCAAGCTTAAAAACACGGAATTGTGTGACAAAATTGTTGAATCTGGTGGCGGAACATTTAAGTTCAAACATCACTATGGCAATATTAGTAAAGTCCGTGTTACGCATGCTGGCTTTGGATTAAGGGCTATCCGAATCTTTGAGCTACCATTTGAAATCACCGCTAAGCAGATCAATTTGGTGATAGCTCCTTATGGGAGAAAAATTTCCAATTTTGCTGAAAAGTGGTCTCCTGCTCACAAATTCCCCGTCTCGAATGGTATCAGGCAACTGCGAGTTGATTTACACAAGCCCATACCTTAGTATATAAATGTTTGTGGTTATCGGGCTATAGTAATATATGATGGGCAGCCTAGAACCTGCGCGTCTTGCGGCGGTACAGACCATGTCCGCTCGCAGTGTATACAACGCCGAGTGGCCCAGCTACCTGCAAGTGAAGCAGTGAGACCCCCAGCCATGTCAACATTGCCTTTAACTTATGTAGTGGCAGCCGCTGGACAACCCCATACGCGTGACGCTTCTGACGCTACTCGGGACGCTACTCAGGATGATGCAGCTCGCGAAAATGAAGTGATAATGGAAGTTAGCAACACAGCCAAAGAGTCAAGAAAAAGAACGAAATATCTCTGTTCATATAGAACAAACCCCTGAACCGATTATAGTCCTTCAGAATGAGCAGTCTCCAGAAAACCACAAGGAAACCAACCCATCAGGAAACCTAAGAGGCAATGGAAAACTATGAAACCTCCCCAAGAGTCAGTCCTCCAAGGAAACATACAAAGAGGAGACTAGCTCATAAGAATGCTGAACAACTGGCACCGCATTTGCAAGAAAAATCAAAGCAGATTAGCAACAAACTGCTCCCCAAATAGCAAAACTCTTTTACTCCACTTTAAGTGTCTCATTTCCTAATCTAATTCCCTCAGCATCACCCGACTTAATTCGACTACATTCCATTATCCTCGTTTTGTGTTTGTTGATGTTCATCTTACACCCTCCTTTCAAGACACTGTCCATTCCGTTCAACTGCTCTTCCAAGTCCTTTGCTGTCTCTGACAGAATTACAATGTCATCGGCGAACCTCAACGTTTTCATTTCTTCTCCATGGACTTTAATACCTACTCCGAATTTTTCTTTTGTATCCTTTACTGCTTGCTCCATATACAGACTGAATAACATCGGGGAGAGGCTACAACCCTGTCTCACTCCCTTCCAAACCGCTGCTTCCCTTTCATGCCCCTCGACTCTTACAGGTGCCATCTGTTTTCTGTACAAATAGAAAATAGCCTTTCGCTCCCTCTATTTTACTCCTGCCACCTTTAGAATCTGAAAGAGACAATTCCAGTCAACATTGTCAAAAGCTTTCTCTAAGTCCACAAATGCTAAAAATGTAGGTTTGCCTTTCCTTAATCTATTTTCTATGATAAGTCGTAGGGTCAGTATTGCCTCACGTGTTCCAATATTTCTGCGCAATCCAAACTGATCTTCACCGAGGCCGGCTTCTACCTGTTTTTCCATTCGTCTGTATAGAATTCACGTTAGTATTTTGCACCTGTGACTTATTAAACTAATAGTTCGGTAATTTTCACATCTGTCAACACCTGCCTTCTTTGGGATCGGATTTATTATATTCTTCTTGAAGTCAGAGGATATTTCGCCTGTGTCATATATCTTGCTCACCAGATGGTAGAGTTTTGTCAGTACTGGGTTTCCCAAGGCCGTCAGTAGTTCCAATGGAATGTTGTCTACTCCCAGGGCCTTGTTTAGACTCAGGTCTTTCAGTGCTCTGTCAAACTCTTCATGCAGTATCGTATCTCCCATTTCCTCTTGATCTACATCCTCTTCCATTTCCATAATATTGTCCTCAAGTACATCGTCCTTGTATAAACCCTCTATATACTCCTTCCACCTTTCTGCTTTCCCTTTTTTGGTTAGAACTGTATTTCCATCTGAGCTCTTCATATTCATGCAAGTGGCTCTCTTTTCTCCAAAGGTCTCTTTAATTTTCCTGTAAGCAGTATCTATCTTACCCCTAGTGAGATAAGCCTCTACATCCTTACATTTATCCTCTAGCCATCCCTGCTTAGCCATTTTGCACATCCTGTCGATCTCATTTTTGAGACGTTTGTATTCCCTTTTGCCTGCTTCATTTATTGCGTTTTTATATTTTCTCCTTTAATCAATTAAATTCAATATTTCTTCTGTTACCCAAGGATTTCTAGTAGCCCTCGTCTTTTTACCTACTTGATCCTCTGCTGCATTGACTACTTCTTCGCTCGGAGCTACCCATTCTTCTTCTACCGTATTTCTTTCCCCCATTCCTGTCAATTGTTACCTTATACTCTCCCTGAAACTCTGTACAACCTCTGGTTCTTTTAGTTTATCCAGGTTCCATCTCCTTAAATTCCCACCTTTTTGCAATTTCTTCAGTTTTGATCTACAGTTCATAACCAATAGATTGTGGTCAGAGTCCAGATCTGCCCCTGGAAATGTCTTACAATTTACAACCTGGTTCCTAAATCTCTGTCGTACCATTATATAATCTATCTGATACCTTCTAGTATCTCCAGGATTCTTCCATGTATACAACCTTCTTTTATGATTCTTGAACCAAGTGTTAGCTATGATTAAGTTATGCTCTGTGCAAAATTCTACCAGGCGGCTTCCTCTTTCATTTCTCTCCCCCAATCCATATTCACCCACTATGTTTCCTTCTCTCCCTTTTTCTACTGTTGAATTCCAGTCACCCATGACTATTAAATTTTCGTCTCCCTTCACTACCTGAATAATTTCTTTTATCTCATCATACATTTCATCAATTTCTTCATCATCTGCAGCGCTGTAGTAGGCATGGGCTTCGTGTCTGTCTTGTCCACAATAATGCGTTCACTATGCTGTTGGTAGTAGCTTACCCGCACTCCTATTTTTTTATTCATTATTAAACCTACTCCTGTATTACCCCCATTTGATTTTGTATTTATAACCCTGTATTCACCTGACCAATAGTCTTGTTCCTCCTTCCACCGAAATTCACTAATTCCCACTATATCTAACTTCAACCTATCCATTTCCCTTTTTAAATTTTCTAACCTACCTGCCCGATTAAGGGATCTGACATTGTACGCTCCCATCCGTAGAACGCCAGTTTTCTTTCTCCGGATAACGTCGTCCTCCTGAGTAGTCCCCGCCCGGAGATCCGAATGGGGGACTATTTTAGCTCCGGAATATTTTACCCAAGAGGACGCCATCATCATTTAACCGTACAGAAAAGTTGCATGCCCTCGGGAAAAATACGGCTGTAGTTTCCCCTTGCTTTCAGCCGTTCGCAGTACCAGCACAGGAAGGCCATTTTGGTTAGCGTTGTAAGGCCAGATCAGTCAATCATCCACACTGTTGCCCCTGCAACTACTGAAAAGGCTGCTGCCCCTCTTCAGGAACCACATGTTTGTCTGGCCTCTCAACAGATACCCCTCCGTTGTGGTTGCACCTACGGTACGGCCATCTGTATTGCTGAGGCACGCAAGCCTCTTCACCAACGGCAAGGTCCATGGTTCATGGGGGTAGGGATGGAGTCTTGATAATAATAATAATAATAATAACGACAAAAGTAAAGAAGCTAGCCGAAGAAGGGAAAACAAGGTGTGCGTTTGGAAGGGCTGTGAGAGGAGAAGGGAGGTCCTCAAAAAAAGAAAAAAAAAAGAGAGACGGCGATGGGTTTAATGTTTTGCAGGGCATGTACACTCAACACTTTTCTAATACACGTCTCCATGTTGTTAAAATAAGTAGGTCGTCACAACTTGTTGAAGGATTTTTGTGGTACACAATGCACATGAGTTAAGTGGGTGTACCACACTAACTTGTTGACAAACTAGCACACGTACCAACCAGGTGTTTTAGTTAAGATTAGTCCACCTGAACAATACATTGTGCCTAATCAAGTAGTAGAGTAGGATACCGCCCGCATTGCTATCTCGCAACAGCAATTTGACGTAGTGCAAGATGGAACCATCACCTTGTTCTTGGCAAATATCAACAAGTGTGGACTCTACATATCTCTTGAATATTACACCATTCATCTGCAGTATATCAAAATTTTCCTTCTTAAGTTATTTGTTTTTCTCAAACACAGTGGGTGATTGCGACAAGGAATCTGCCATGACAGTTTCCTTCCCTGGCACATACATGACACGGAATCTAAATTCCTATAAGTACATAGACCAGAAGGAGAGAGATCCGTGTATCACTTTACACTCATTACAATTACAATTGATTATTCTTCCCATTAAAAAGTATCTGAATTTAGTGAATCTCCAGACTACTGTCAGTGATTCTAATTCAGTCACTTAGTAGTTTCTCTCGACCATATTGAGGGCGTGAGTGCCAACACTTTTGTCTGTTTAACTATAATTCCATCTTGTTCCATCTCTTGGAAATGATGCACCCTGAGACCAGAACGAGATGAATCTGTTGATAGGTCTCTGAGGCTTAAATGGGATGGAACAGAAGTGGATCCCTCAATAATGCTTCTTTGACTAATGCAAATTTTGGCTGCTCAAATGCTACCCAACCCCATGCCACATTCTTTCCTGTCAATGAGCACAAGTTTGTGGTCACGGCTGTCCTCTTCATAAATCGTTTATAGAAATCAGCAAAAGCCAGAAAGGAGAGTACTTGCCTTTTCGTTTGTGGTACCAGAAATATTCTCCATGACATGAGGTGTACTTGGACAGTGCCAGATACCACCCATGAAAATTACGTCGATCCTGAGTACTAAATCTACTTATGTCCAGACTCCAGCTTCGATAGGTTGTCCATAATACCCTGAAATCTGAAAGCACTAAGAGGCTGATCTATTACTGCACTGTGTTCCTCTCAAATTTTATGCATGACTAGTTCATCATCAATGTACATCAATCTGTCTCTTAGTGTTTCCGGGATCATTGCACGCAGCCCCCCAAATGAAGGAAGCTGGTGGGGCATTAAGCCTGTACGGTAACTTTCTAAACTGTCATCACCATCTGAAACACAAAAATGTCGTGTATTCTCGACACGCCGGGTGCAGTACCTAGCGCAGATCAAACCAATGTCATTGCAGCATGCTATGGAACTGTTGCAATAACTCCTCTGACGTTTACAGTCACAATTATAATGTTGATTATCTGTGACTCTAACGCTAGCCGAATAGAGCCGTCCTTTTGGCAACACAAAGGACGGGAATAATTATAAGAGCCGACTCTGCCACGCGGAGTAGCCGTGCGGTTGGAGGTGCCATGTCACTGACTACGCGGCCGCTCTCACTGGAGGTTCGAGTCCTCCCTCGCGCATGGGTGTGTGTGTTGTTCTTAGTGTAAGTTAGTTTAAGTAGTGTGTAAGTCTAGGGACCGATGCCCTCAAACGTTTGGTCCCTTAGAAATTCACACACACACAATAACACTCCCTTGCAGCATGTTCCTCATTTCCCTCAGCACATTCCCATTTTATATCAGTGGAAGTCGATAGGGTTTGCCGAATAATTTTCGATATAAATTTTCCTTAAACTGATATTCGAACGTCCATACCTTGCTTTGTGTGACAGAGAAAATGTGTGAATGCGCACGAACTACGTCTTCTGTCTCCGTCCTCGCGTCTGTGAACTCGATATGTCTTAGTTTCTCGCAAATTTCATACTAAATGCCTAAATTCTCATCGCCGCTCGAAATAAAAAGCCCCAGAGCCACGTAATTCGATGCTCCGTCCTTCTGCACGCGATCACTGAGACGCATGCTCTCTTCTTTACCCACAACTCTCGCCACAAGAATCCCATCCTTTAGGTACACTACGGTCTCACATATGTGCATGAAGTCTCGGGTTAATATGGCTACGACCTTTGCTTCTTATATCACTCAAAATTTGGCACTGGATTTGTGCCACTGGTACTTGAAGTCAACGTGGACGTGTTCTTTGAAATCAACAGTTTTTCTGAAAACAGCAACGTGCGTCTTAATATGTTTTGCCTTTAAAACTGGCCACTCCAATTCTCTGTCACGGTAGACACACTTATCTGATACTGATATCTGACTTTCAGCGTCTAAAATAGGAATTTCTTATTTATACATTACTACAAGTTAACTAAGACTAATTTCACCTTCATCCTTCCAGAACAGAAAATGTTGAAGTTCCTGGAGATCAACATACAGCATCTTTTGCTCTCTATCATTTAGCATAATTATTTCCGGAGCAGAGGCTGCCAGTCCGGCATCTCTGTGCTTTCTCTTCGTTGCTCATCACGTCCTCTAAGATGCTGTCCATCATACGATCGATCTGGTGGCGCCCGTGATCCTCGAGAATTATACCTCATACGCTGACCGAAAAAAATGCAGCATCAACAAATAATTAATGTAGTGCAATGAAAGTCCGGGAATACATTTGTCTAGATAGCATATTTAAATGATTAACATTGCAAGATCATAGATTGATGTAAGCGCGAGATAAGCAATTCCAAATGGGAAAAGAAGGTACTTTAATAAGCGGTGTAACTGCCAGAATGTCAAATGCTAGCATGCAAACGTGAATGCATTGTGTTGTAAAAGTGCTGGATGTGATTTCATTGGATGGAGTTCCATGTCTGGTACACTCATTGGGTCAGTACAGTGATGATTAACGCTGTTTGTGGATAACGCGGGAGTTGTAATCTGATAATGTCCCATATGTGCTCGATTGGCCAAAGCAACATGACGACACTCTGTAGAGGATGTTGGGCTACAACAGCGGTATGTGGCCAAGCATTATCCGGTTGGAAAACACCCACTTCAATGCTGTTCATGAATGGCAGCACAACAGTTCGAGTCACCAGATTGACGTACAGATTTATTGTCAGGTTGCTCCTGCTGTCATGCGACACTGCATCCCAGACCGTAGCTATAGTTGTAGGTAAGGTGTGTGTAGCAGGCAGACAGTTTGGTTGCACGCCCTCAACTGATCTCCTTCTAACCAGCGCACGATCACCATTGGTTCTGAGGAATGACCAGCTTTCTTCAGAAAACACAACAGAGCTGTACCGTGCGATCCAATGAGCTTTAATTTGACACACTGAAGTCGCAAATGGTGGTGGTTTAGGGACAGTGGACTGAATACACGCTACAGGGTATCTGGCTCGGTGATGTCCTTGACATAACCGATCTGTAACAGTTCGTTCTATTACTGTGATTCCAACTGCTGCTCAGTTTGCTGCTGCAGATGTAGTACAATGCACGAGAGGCATACGCGGAACGCGCTGGCGTTCACTCTTTGTGGTGACACTTGGTCTTCTAGCGACCGCACACTCTCGTGACCACCATAGCCAGCTACAGTGGCTACATTCATGCAAAGTCTTTCTGCAGTAGCGCAGAACGAACGTCCAGCTGCCGTATAACACGATCCCATTCAAACTCAGTGAGATGCTAATAGTGGTATATTTGTCGCCTTAAAGGCATTCTTGTCTAGCATGAACTCACCACGTCCAATCTAAAAGGTAGCAAACTGACGACCGTTACAGCGTGTATTTAAATTAAACCTCATTTGCATCATCACTCTTACGCGAGAGGTGCGAAAATTGGATAGACATCATCTTTCAGATGTAGAAACACACCTATCAAGTTTCGTTTATCTCGCACAACTTCTTCGTGGTGTTGCAATTTTCTTCCCTCAGTGTATCTCCGTTGGTGCAGGATGATTACCTTGATCGCCAGTGTTCACTAGGTTCTCCATGTTGTACAGTGCCATAGTGCGTCTTCAGGAAGAGCACAAGTCCGTTAGCTTCTTCTCCTTGATTAAATTCAAGTTCATCCAGTAAATTAGGAAAGCACCTCTAGCATTGATGCCTATGCAATCATAACATATCCTTTTATTTTTGAGTGTAGAATATGATTTGCTGTGAGACACAAATGAAGATGATTTATTTAAAACACAACTGGTTTCAGGGTTGTGCCCATCTTCAGTCGATTACATTTATTTACATGTTTCTGCTGTTACTGTTGGAGTTAAGTGTTTAAAGGTAAGGCAAATTACGTGATGTACACTCAGTAACACGACTGATAGAATCGTAAGTGACGAAATAACGTAATTTTGTAGAAAATTTTAGTGTCTTTACACATAGCTTAAGTATCCAAATCGTACTGCACATTTTTCCCACTTTTTACAAATACATTGCCGATTTTCACGCTTTAATTGCATAGTTGTCACCACAGTAATCATTTGAATTGCCATGTTACATCTGTAACACAGTTACGACACTTTTGATGTTAATACGACAAGAAATCGCCACATTCAACGTGTTCACATTGGAATACACCTAGGTGACAAGAAGTGATGCAATACCGATATGCGCATACACAGATGGCGGTAGAATCGTTTACACACGGCACGAAAGGGCATCCCATTGGCGGACGTGATTTATGTGAAAAGGGTTTCTACGTGTGTATGGCCGCACGACAGGAACCAACAGACTCTGAATGCAGAATAGCAGTTGCAGCAAGATGCATCGGACATTCCACTTCGAACATTATTAGGAGGCTCAATATTCCGAGATTCACAGCTGCAAAAGCGTTACAAGGATACAGAATTTCAGGGACCACCTTTCAGCGCGGACTTAACGACTGAGAGCAGCGGCGTTTGCGTAGATTTTTCAGTGACAAAAGACAAGCAACACTGCGTGAAATAACCGCAGAAACCAATATGGGGCTTACGACGAAAGTATCCATTAAGACCGGGCTGGAAAATTTGGTGTTAATGGGATATGGCAACAGATGACCGATGCTAGTGCCTTTGCTAACAGCACGACACCGCCTGCAGTGTCTCTCTTGGGCTCGTAACCCTACACGACTGGGAAACCGTGGCATGGTCAGATGAGCCCGACTTCAGTTGGTAAGAGGTGATGGTAGGATTCAACGTTGGCGCGGACCCTGCGAAGCCATGAGCCTACGTTGTCAACAAGGCACTGTGCAAGCTGGTGGTGACTCCATAGTCGTGTGGGCCGTGTTTACGTGGAATGCACTGAGTCTTCCGATCCAACTGAACCGATCATAGAGTGGAAATTGTTATGTTCGGTTACTTGGAGACGACTTGCAGCCATTTGTTACGGAATCTTTATGGATGACAATGCAGCGTCTCACTGGGTCACAGTTGTTTGCGACTGGTTTGTAGAACATTCGGGACATATCGAATGAATGGTCTGTGCACCCAGATAACCCGACATGAGTCCCATCGAACATTTGTGAGTCCTAATAGGGAGGTCAGTTCACAAAATCCTGCATCGGCAACTTTCGCTGTTACGGGCGGCTGTAGAGGCAGCATAGCTCAGTGTTTCTGAAGGGGAATTCCAACGGCTTCTAGAGACCATGCCACGTCTAGTTGCTGCACTACGCCGGGTATAAGGAGTTTCGATGCGACATTAGGAAGTATTGCAGGACTTCTGTCAACTCACTGTACGGAAGTTATGGTCAAAGAACTTACCTGTAAGACGTACAGAGATGTTACAGAGAGAAAAACGTGGTAGATGTAACAAATTACGAAGTGAAATCTGGTACGCGATTGTGCAACCACACACTAACAGCACATTTATCGCTTTAGTATGTTTTTCAACATACAGTAATGGAACTTCAGATGTTAATAATTATACATAAGACATGAACTCGGAAAATCCAATGTTTACATTGTAATACAGGGGATATGGTCAAAGAACTTAGATGCAAGGAGTAAAGAGATTTTAAACAGACGAAGACGTAGCAGATATTACAAATCGTTACGTGATTTATAACATATGATCATTATCAAATAATATTCGTCAAATAAATTGGAAGAAGGTGTAATGTGATCTATTTTCAGATGTTGGATTTTCATCGGCTTTATACGAAACAATTATTTACATAAAATTATATTATGTTGTAAGGCGATTCATGTACAGGATATTATGATTACTAGCTGTAAGGGGGCAATGACTTACAGTCTTTTATTTTCAAAATATTCTATGACATATATATATAAATAACCTGTTGGGAAGGAGTCTATTTTTTTCATTTGTTGAGAGTGTGCATTTTCTTCAGATTGTCTTTAATGCCTCTCTCTAAGTGGCCACGTTCTTTCAGATGTGTTGCGCCTTATCGAAGTTATTTAGTGGGAAGGTATCCACTTGTTCCCGATATCTTGCATTGGAACTCCTTACTATCTGGCCTATGCTCAACTGTGGGCAATTTTCATATAAGAACTTGTAAATACCTAAATTGCGATGACATTGGCTATACACCCTACTCCAGAGAAGGATGTGCAGTTATAGCTTCTTGTCATAGCTGAAGTATATTTGATTGCCACTGTTACGTGAAAAGTTAGCGACTTGTTATGAAATAGGTTAGCAACTTGGTATGGACGTGATCCTATAAAGGGGATAAGAGAGAAAGTTTATATTTGTTCTTCTTAGTATGATTCGATTTATGTGTGCTATTTCTTTGATAATGGTATTTTTTTTCACGAAGAGGACTGAGTGGGAGTTATGTACCCGATACGGTTAGATAGAGATCTGAAGAACGTCATTTTGTGCTGTGTGGGGTGATAGGAAAAGTTCTTTAGGACAACGTCACTGGTGTATGTTGTATATAATTAGCAATTAAGTTAAGTTGTTGCAATGAAGGAATTTGTAGATTTATCAATATTTTCTGCGCTATTATCATTTTAACGATGTACTACAGTGCATAAAAGGGCAGGATGTCGATAGTGAGAATATTAGAGTATGTTTCTTTGTTTACGCTATAGCTATGTGCACAGCAAGATGAGAGAACAAGTTAAGTGGTTGGGTTGGGGTTGGGTTGTTTTGGGGAAGGAGACCAGACAGCGAGGTCGTCGGTCTCATCGGATTAGGGAAGGATGGGGAAGGAAGTCGGCCGTACACTTTCAAAGGAACCATCCCGGCATTTGCCTGGAACGATTTAGGGGAATCACGGAAAACATAAATCAGGATGGACGGACGCGGAATTGAACCGTCGTCTTCCCGAATGCGAGTCCAGTGTCTAACCACTGCGCCACCTCGCTCGGTAGTTAAATGGTGTCTGGAGCTTAAGATGTGCTATTTGTTCATGAAGGAGTAAATTAAAAATGAGAAACGTGTGGTACTGCAGAAATAAATATATAAATAAATAAATAAAATGGAATGTAAAGGTGTGTGAATAGGTAAGTTTATTATCCAATTGATGAGGAGCGTATTAGCTGAGAATGTCTACCTTTGGAATAGATTTTAGGACTACTTCATGAAATGAGTGTCTATTTTCCATGTTTAGCAATAGGGTAACAAATGAGTGACTTGGTAGAAGTGGTTTGCGGTGACACGCAGGTGTGTCGTCCAAGTATGAGTTGTCTGCATTAAGAGAAACGAGAGTTCATTAGGTGGCCTGCTCCACGTGGCTGCGCGAGACCGCGCTGTTATTTGTATATGGAAGTGTTGTATGTATGCTGTTCAGAGACACGGAAGAATTGTGTACATGCGGGATACTGTATGAGCGCACCGAAATATAGTTTGACCGTTATAGGTACATGAAATGGAAGTGTAATAAGGGGATGTAGACGTGTAGAAATTAATAAAGGAAAGTAAGAAATACTATACGTTCAAAGCACATGACATCGTGGGTAAAACATAAGGGCATGGCAGTCGTGTTGAAGAGCAGTGATTTTATATAGTGTACTAAAATCTTTACATTTACAAGTACCACTAGTAAAATATAGTGTAACTTTATTAACATAAAAGGAAGAGCTACCGACAGATATAGGTAATAGCAACAGCTCCAGAAAAAGGGCAGTGACGGAGAAGGTATTACTGAGTAAAAACTTGAAAGAAGGTATGTGACAGTATGATTAAAGAAAGTATCAGTAAATTTGCGCTAAACTTGCTATGTAGTTTGTGATTATCCACAGGAAGCTAGCCAAAGCTTGAGGTGATGAAGATGTCCACCTAATCATTCATTTGTGTATGTTTGTGCAGACGTGCACTTTCTTGCTCACAGATATTCACAGCGACATCCACGATGAAATAAAGAGCCATGAGATAGGACGATTCTGTGATACCCAACGACAGTGTAATACTTTGAATAGAGTTGTAGTTAGACTAGTATAAACATCCTACTAGCCAGTTTAAAAAGTTGTTTAACAAGTAGTATTTGCAATTATTAAAATTGGGATCTGGTGATGATCATAATTCTACTGTTATGTGTATTTTTTCATAGGTATACAGGTGCCAACAGATACTTAATAATTAAATTACATAAGTTGAGGAATATGTTTTTTTATAATTAACATTAACTTTGGACACGTAATTTTGATCAGAATAATAAGAGTAAATAACTGAGTGTCTTGGCTGAGTGAACAAATAGAACAATAATGAATGTGAAGATAAATGGCCTCAGTGGTGAGTGCATCTCATTGACCTGTCTCTGAGATGAAGCTAACCACACAGCTATAGAGAAAAGTAGAAGCAAGGAACGTCCTCGGTAAGCCAAACCCATGTCACGGACGTGGGCAAACAGGCTTGTTCAAATGCGACTACCTGAAGAACTCGGGTAGCAGGCAACGATTGAGCAGGTAGTGTGGCAATCCGTGGCAGACCTGCTGGGTCGGATCAAGATGGGTGTTTAAACGACCACTAATGACTTGTCTACCCTCTTGTACCACACAATGGAGATGAGATAAACAAATTGCACACATGATACAGTCACTTAATCCTACTGCACAACTGCTAATAGCTGTACTGAACTGTGATCTCTATTTGCTTTTCCTTCTGCTGCTCTCTGCCAGACAGGGACTGATAAACACTGTAGTCTGTAGCAGTCAGTCACCTGGTATTGACTTCTAAGAGTCACACACAATGACTCAAGTTCCATGTATAATGTCACCAAATAGATAACCTACCTTCCCACAATTACCGATAACCGTATCCAAAATACAATATTAATATCAAGAGAAAGAAGCAACATGAAGAACAGAAGAGTAGGAACATAAACAAAGCAAAAATAATAAACCCGAAGAACTGAATACTAGATACCGTTACACTTCTCTCAGTCAATGCAGAAGAATTTGCTTGCCAAACTTCACAAAAACTGTAGCTTCCATCACTGTACACAAATGAAGATGAAAGTGTGTTGCGTAATCCGAATCAGTGAGTGACTCTTGATAAAAAAGAAGGTGTATAATTTGATGACTACTGAATAGTTAAACCTAGAAACTGACAGTTTCCGATATATTTGTCATTTTTGTAAACATCTTGTACTTATTTTCAAGGTAGTCTTAAGAAAATATTTGTGTATGTATTCATGTAAAATTATTGTTTCTCATTCTCTTGGATAATGATGCTATGTGCTTCGGCGTCTTTAAGTATTTGTGTATTTATTTACTTATAATAATTGTTTGTCATTTTCTGTGATAATAATGCTATGGGTTTTAATGTTTTAATATATTACATTTTTATACATTGTCAACAAGGACATTAGTTAAAATTGGTGGTTGATCCGAACTCTTATTACAAATATTAGTTGTCACAGTAAATATAAATGCACTTTTCTCTGCTTTAGAACATAAGATTTTTGAAATGTTTAAAGAGTATAGACATTAGGGAAACACTAGATTTGTACAACCAATATGTGAAACGATGTTTTTTTTTTTTAAATGCAAGCCAAGAGCATAAATATGACCAAGTAAAATTACATAGGATGTTTCACAGAATTTTATGTAATTGTATAATGACCAATAGATAACCTCTAGAATAACTGATTTAAATACTTATTTTGGATGTTAATGGCTAAATGAAGCACACGTAATTTATTGGACAACCACGCTGAAAAGAGTAGGATACTTTAACATTTCTTTCCTCGACCTATGGAATGAAAATGACCATGGGCCTTAAGTCTTAAGAAAGATGGGAACTGCCAATTTCGAAAAAAAATGGAATGTTAGTTAAATTTCTTTGGTAATATGGCTTATTTTTCGTGTTATTGTATATTCCAATTGTTATATCTCGAAAAATTGTTTCAAACATAGGGATTAGACATATTAAATAATGAACATGTAGTAAATAAATTTATGGCAGTAAGCCCATGAATGAACGCAGAATCATTGTAGAAAAACATATCATGATTCAATTGTTCTTCTGCCCTCGTATTCTCTCTACAGACAATTGAGGGTTATATTATTTTGTATTTGATGAGATAATACTATAAGAATTACCCCATCCTACCACAAAAATAGTTCATTAGGTGGGGGTATTGTAAGATGACTATAATTTTGCACCTTATAAGCACTCATCTACATACCTTGACATGAATTACAACCGAAATTTGGCATAATTTGGCAGGTTGTACATCGTATATATGAATATTTAAAGAAGATTGAAACTGTCATGTACACCTTGTAAATAGTTGTGAACGCTTATTGCATGAAAGGTGACGGAGTGTCTTTATTGTCAAAACGGTGTAATGTATGATTGCCTATACTAGTAGAGGTAGGAACGCCAGTGGAAATGAAACAGCAGGCGTAACTCAAGCCCTCGATGGAAAAGCCCGCACAGGTGTGTTGGTCCTGCTTGCACAGGAAGTACTCAAGACGGACGTTCGGGGCATCTGAGTGCTGAAGCACAACACAGCGGCGGCCGGCAGGTATAGTAGTGTCGTCGGAAGGATAACCGGATAATACTTCGAAAACTCTGAAAATCTTGGATGCAGCAGAGAGGAACGAGGAAGCGTTGCCTCGGAAATCATGCATGCTGGGTTACTCTGAGAGGCCTACCATTTTATGTATTCCTAATTAATGGGGACAGGTATTTCCTCGCAAACTTTCCGCACTAGACAACAAAATATTAAAATATGGTTGGTGGGCGTTTGGAAGAATCTGTAGAGAGGGAGAATATTTCGTGGTTTCGTTAATATGATACACTTTCTGCAGTTATGACGGAGGGGAGCCAAGCTTTGCTTTGAAGCCAGCGGTGAAGAGAATGAGTCTTGTGTTTTGAGTGCCCGTGCTTTATAGTCGCTCAGTATCAGCTTTTGTTGGTACAGGCAGACTTTCTGTCTTTGCTCTCAGGAGATCTGATACTTATAATTTTAGAGTCAGTAGTTCCCTTAACCATTCATTCATGTTTATGTTGTAATTTATACACTCCTGGAAATGGAAAAAAGAACACATTGACACCGGTGTGTCAGACCCACCATACTTGCTCCGGACACTGCGAGAGGGCTGTACAAGCAATGATCACACTCACGGCACAGCGGACACACCAGGAACCGCGGTGTTGGCCGTCGAATGCCGCTAGCTGCGCAGCATTTGTGCACCGCCGCCGTCAGTGTCAGCCAGTTTGCCGTGGCATACGGAGCTCCATCGCAGTCTTTAACACTGGTAGCATGCCGCGACAGCGTGGACGTGAACCGTATGTGCAGTTGACGGACTTTGAGCGAGGGCGTATAGTGGGCATGCGGGAGGCCGGGTGGACGTACCGCCGAATTGCTCAACACGTGGGGCGTGAGGTCTCCACAGTACATCGATGTTGTCGCCAGTGGTCGGCGGAAGGTGCACGTGCCCGTCGACCTGGGACCGGACCGCAGCGACGCACGGATGCACGCCAAGACCGTAGGATCCTACGCAGTGCCGTAGGGGACCGCACTGCCACTTCCCAGCAAATTAGGGACACTGTTGCTCCTGGGGTATCGGCGAGGACCATTCGCAACCGTCTCCATGAAGCTGGGCTACGGTCCCGCACACCGTTAGGCCGTCTTCGGCTCACGCCCCAACATCGTGCAGCCCGCCTCCAGTGGTGTCGCGACAGGCGTGAATGGAGGGACGAATGGAGACGTGTCGTCTTCAGCGATGAGAGTCGCTTCTGCCTTGGTGCCAATGATGGTCGTATGCGTGTTTGGCGCCGTGCAGGTGAGCGCCACAATCAGGACTGCATACGACCGAGGCACACAGGGCCAACACCCGGCATCATGGTGTGGGGAGCGATCTCCTACACTGGCCGTACACCTCTGGTGATCGTCGAGGGGACACTGAATAGTGCACGGTACATCCAAACCGTCATCGAACCCATCGTTCTACCATTCCTAGACCGGCAAGGGAACTTGCTGTTCCAACAGGACAATGCACGTCCCCATGTATCCCGTGCCAGCCAACGTGCTCTAGAAGGTGTAAGTCAACTACCCTGGCCAGCAAGATCTCCGGATCTGTCCCCCATTGAGCATGTTTGGGACTGGATGAAGCGTCGTCTCACGTGGTCTGCACGTCCAGCACGAACGCTGGTCCAACTGAGGCGCCAGGTGGAAATGGCATGGCAAGCCGTTCCACAGGACTATATCCAGCATCTCTACGATCGTCTCCATGGGAGAATAGCAGCCTGCATTGCTGCGAAAGGTGGATATTCACTGTACTAGTGCCGACATTGTGCATGCTCTGTTGCCTGTGTCTATGTGCCTGTGGTTCTGTCAGTGTGATCATGTGATGGTATCTGACCCCAGGAATGTGTCAATAAAGTTTCCCCTTCCTGGGACAATGAATTCACAGTGTTCTTATTTCAATTTCCAGGAGTGTATGTTAAATAGCAAGAGGGTTGCGATAATATCACCATTAAGGGATCCTAAGATCTGCTTCAGGGGTTAGTGAAACAGGGCTAAATCTTCATTTTCGCGTTCAGTATTTTCCGTTGAGGACACTCATTTTACACCCGGCTGGATTAGCATCTTGGAAGCTAACCACAGAACCCGTGGCTAAATCCTGAACAAACATTCCAGCTCGCCTCGTCTGGGCTTGATGGTTGTTTCTATGCTTTCTAGGTTTGTGCTCTCTTCTGTCTTTCATATTTTTATTTCTGCTAAAAATGATTCCTGTCACATCTCGCACAACGGCGTTTTATGGCAAGCTGGCCGTACCTATTCAACGACCCTGCTGGGCTGGGTTGTCGGATTATTCGCCTCTGCACTTTACCGCCTGCAGCGGAAGACATCTTTATGACTAGTGACGCTCCCCCAAGCGAATAGTCATTCTAGGTAACCAGCTAAAAGCCCCAAGACTGCCGTAATTACAGCACTCCCTCACCAAGAAAAGAGACATTAAGTAATTGGAAATGAAATCATTAGAATTAATTGTTATTGTCAGCAGTTTCCAGTTTTCGTAAGAGATCTGTCTTTATTTACTAGTCGTATATACACACTGGATTAATAAACAGGTTACAAGACAGATTTTTTGAAAAAGCTGCTAAGTAGCAGTAGCACACTTCGAATCACATATAAAATGAAAAAAATTCAGACTCAAGATTAGGAAGGAAATGTGCATGCTATTTAAGTGCCACGAGCAGTTCAGTTTTCACAGTGACTGTATGTAGGGAGTTAAAAAGAATGTGGGGCAATGGCCAAATAGCTTCAACATTTCTGCAATCACTGCTAATCAGTTATTGATGTGGTGAAAACAGTGATGCCACAGGACCGTCGATGATTGGAAACGAATGATATGGAGTCCTGACGTTATCCGCCATCAGTAAAGTACAGAGGTGATAGTGTTACGGTATGGGGGTGTATATCAATGTTAGGGCATTTTCCCCTTATTATAGTTAAGAAAACGTTATATGCTGAAGTATATGATGAGATTGTAGTTGGTTGTATACTGAGTAAAGCGGGAATGTATTTCAGGGACAATGACTGTATGTATCAAATTAACAATGCACCCTGTCATAAAATAACATTTTTGAAACAATGGTTTGCGGACAATAAAATTCCTGAGACGGGCTGGTCTGCCATTTGTCCTGACCTTAACACGACAGAATGACTTTGGGATGAGTTAGAATGTCGACTTCACTCCAGAGCTCAGTACTGAACATCTCTACCTTGCCTGGTATTACCCACTCGGGAAGAATGGGCTGACATTTAGACATCTCATTATAAAGTCTTCCCAGAAGAGTTCAAGCTGTCGTAAAGCCATAGGGGCAATGCAATACTAATTTTACAGTGATGCAGTTTTTTGCAGGGGCAAGTTCTTTACACTTCACATTTATGATGCCTCAATTACGTTTGCAGTCAAGAAAATTTCATCAGTTGATATAGGCGCCCACAAAATGTGTGGAAGCAGTTCACATAACTGCAGCGCCTAGATGCTCAACAGATTGCAGTGTCTAGAGATAGCTTTGAACAGGGCTCTATTTTATCCCAGCAGAAGCTGCCGAATGTTGTGGGACATGACTGGATTCTCATGCGTAAGTTAAAGCGTAAAAATAAGTATCGTGAAGTTTTAGCACAGAGATGCTGAGTTTCTCGCCTATGTCTATATGTTTCCTATTGCAGAGACTGAGATTCGTTGATTATGTAGTTATCTCTGAGCTTACATTCGTCCAAGATCCTGTCCCTTGCGAATGTGGGAAACCTATAAGTATGGGGTTTACATCAACAAGATGGACCTTGCTGACTGATGATTAGTTATCACATTTGCCTACTGACTCAGCGTACTGGCGTTTTATGAAAGTTGCTAGAATCGCAGCAATGACTTGTCATTGATACCATAGCATCAGAGATGCCATCATCATCGTCATCATATTTGCTGTCACGTCTTTCACAAGAAAGCATGCTCGATGCTATGTTTTCTTTTTCCAGAACCATGTACAACATCTTATTTGATTGTCAAGGGTTCTGACAATTGACACAGACAATTGATTTTTTTAAGCAACTTGCATTTCAGATGTTGCATGGTGCTCAAAGAAGTGTGGTGGCTACTAGTGGTTTCATTCTATGGCACACTACGCCTGTGGAGATCACGTTGAATGGTATAGGCGTAGTTTTTCCATCTGAATAACACGTTTTCATAAAGGAGTGGAAAAAGTGAAATGGACTGAAGATTTGTAACCAGAATATCCTGCATAATATTCACCACATAACATTCGCTTGAATCGATAATACACTCCTGGAAATTGAAATAAGAACACCGTGAATTCATTTTCCCAGGAAGGGGAAACTTTATTGACACATTCCTGGGGTCAGATACATCACATGATCACAATGACAGAACCACAGGCACATAGACACAGGCAACAGAGCATGCACAATGTCGGCACTAGTACAGTGTATATCCACCTTTCGCAGCAATGTAGGCTGCTATTCTCCCATGGAGACGATCGTAGAGATGCTGGATGTAGTCCTGTGGAACGGCTTGCCATGCCATTTCCACCTGGCGCCTCAGTTGGACCAGCGTTCGTGCTGGACGTGCAGACCGCGTGAGACGACGCTTCATCCAGTCCCAAAGATGCTCAATGGGGGACAGATCCGGAGATCTTGCTGGCCAGGGTAGTTGACTTACACCTTCTAGAGCACGTTGGCTGGCACGGGATACATGGGGACGTGCATTGACCTGTTGGAACAGCAAGTTCCCTTGCCGGTCTAGGAATGGTAGAACGATGGGTTCGATGACGGTTTGGATGTACCGTGCACTATTCAGTGTCCCCTCGACGATCACCAGAGGTGTACGGCCAGTGTAGGAGATCGCTCCCCACACCATGATGCCGGGTGTTGGCCCTGTGTGCCTCGGTCGTATGCAGTCCTGATTGTGGCGCTCACCTGCACGGCGCCAAACACGCATACGACCATCATTGGCACCAAGGCAGAAGCGACTCTCATCGCTGAAGACGACACGTCTCCATTCGTCCCTCCATTCACGCCTGTCGCGACACCACTGGAGGCGGGCTGCACGATGTTGGGGCGTGAGCCGAAGACGGCCTAACGGTGTGCGGGACCGTAGCCCAGCCTCATGGAGACGGTTGCGAATGGTCCTCGCCGATACCCCAGGAGCAACAGTGTCCCTAATTTGCTGGGAAGTGGCGGTGCGGTCCCCTACGGCACTGCGTAGGATCCTACGGTCTTGGCGTGCATCCGTGCGTCGCTGCGGTCCGGTCCCAGGTCGACGGGCACGTGCACCTTCCGCCGACCACTGGCGACAACATCGATGTACTGTGGAGACCTCACGCCCCATGTGTTGAGCATTTCGGCGATACGTCCACCCGCCCTCCCGCATGCCCACTAAACGCCCTCGCTCAAAGTCCGTCAACTGCACATACGGTTCACGTCCACGCTGTCGCGGCATGCTACCAGTGTTACAGACTGCGATGGAGCTCCGTACGCCACGGCAAACTAGCTGACACTGACGGCGGCGGTGCCCAAATGCTGCGCAGCTAGAGCCATTCGACGGCCAACACCGCGGTTCCTGGTGTGTCCGCTGTGCCGTGCATGTGATCATTGCTTGTACAGCCCTCTCGCAGTGTCCGGAGCAAGTATGGTGGGTCTGACACACCGGTGTCAATGTGTTCTTTTTTCCATTTCCAGGAGTGTATGTGTCGATAAATGTGAACAAGTTACGAAAGTTAAATGTGAAGTATTTTGAACAGTGGTGGCGTGATCATCACTCGCCAAATCTCTTACATAATATCAATGAGTGGAATGGACCTTGTTGTTGGAAAATGAAGTAATAGTTGTAACCATCAGCATTACATAAATGATATATTGTTCATATTGTGTACAGGTTGTCAGTCAAATGCAATTTAGTAATATTTAGATTTCATTAAGGTAGACACAGCAATTAAAATTTGGTTGTCTGGTGGAGAGATCTCAAATCATTACTCAAATTGAACCAATCCACTGTTTGAAGTAGACCATATTCTAAAAAGTGTTGAAGTTGAAGTTTAAATTCACATATTTCCACTATGTACGATAGCATAGACTGTCAAACAGTTTGTCAAAGTTTGTTGTGTAACAGTTTTTACCGTAAAATTTATATCTACAATATTTTTTGTATACTTTCTTAGTTGTGTAATATATTATGAAGATATATATGTACAAATTACTGGAGTATACATACAGGGTGGTCCATTGATCGTGACCGGGCCAAATATCTCACGAAATAAGCGTCAAACGAAAAAACCACGAAGAACGAAACTTGTCTAACTTGAAGATGGAAACCAGATGGCGCTATCGTTGGCCCGCTAGATGGCGCTGCCATAGGTCAAACGGATATCAACTGCGATTTTTTAAAAATACGAACCTCCATTTTTTGTTACATATTCGTGTGGTACGTAAAGAAGTATGAATATTTTGGTTGGACCACTTTCATCGCTTTGTGATAGATAGCGCTGTAATAATCACAAACGTATAAGTACGAGGTATCACGTAACATTCCGCCAGTGTGGACGGTATTTGCTTCGTGATACATTACCCGTGTTAAAATGGACCGTTTACCAATTGCGGAAACGGTTGATATCGTGTTGATGTATGTCTATTGTGATCAAAATGCCCAACGGGCGTGTGCTATGTATGCTGCTCGGTATCCTGGACGACATCATCCAACTGTCCGGACCGATCACCGGATAGTTACGTTATTGAAGGAAACAGGAAGCGTTGAGCCACATGTGAAACGTCAACCACGACCTGCAACAAATGATGATGCCCAAGAAGGTGTTTTGGCTGCTGTCGCGACTAATCCGAACATCAGTAGCAGACAAATTGCGCAAGAATCGGGAATCTCAAAAACGTCGGTGTTGAGAATGCTACATCAACATCGATTGCATCCGTACCATATTTTTATGCACCAGGAATTGCATGATGACGACTTTGAGCGTCGTCTACAATTCTGCCACTGGGCACAAGAGAAATTACGGGACGATGACAGATTTTTTGCACGCTTTCTATTTAGCGATGAAGCGTCATTCACCAACAGCAGTAACGTGAACCGCAGTAATATGCACTATTGGGCAACGGAAAACTCACGATGACTGCGACAAGTGGAACATCAGCGACCTTGGCGGTAAAATTCCTTTTCGTATTAACATTGCAACAAGTGCTGGTCACTGTCAGCATCTCCTTTTCGCAACACAGCGCAAGTAGTGGTTATCTTCAGCTGTGAGTCCATAAAGTAGCGACTATTTGATGCGTAAATACGAAGATGTTTCCCATTACAGTGCAACATGTTTTTGGAAAGTCGTGGTTACCTATGGAATGCGGACCTACTCTCTCTGGAGGGCTCTCCATAAATTGCCGGTCCCTAGTTGTGATTAGGAATGAAGTTTTTACTTTCATTGTGTACGTGTAGTGAACCACGAACAATTTTCTTAGTTCCCGTATTGTCTCGTATATCCTTCTGTATCGTCTGTGACATGTGGAGCTGCTACATATTATGAGAGCCTGAATCAATGTGTTATTTCTTGTTTTATGTCGATGGATCACGTATATTAATAATTAAGGCCGCCAACAATTCTTAAAACTTCAAATAGTAGATCATAAACACAACTGACCTCAGCAGCAGATATGATCCTTTTGCACTGTTATTCAGCTATACCAAGTATTGTATTTAACCATGAGCCAATTGTCTCTATAAGGATGAGGTTCAAATATAGCAAAATTCCTCTGAACTACGATGTCACAAAAAGTCCGTTCTATTCTTAATTACTGATTCCCACTTACTAATAATACCCTTCCAGGGAAAAGTATAAGTAATATGAATAAAATATGAGTTATCTGTAAAATCTCAATTTAAAAAAAGGAAACAGATATTTTAACAATATCCATTAGGTGTGTGAAATAACCGTTGTTATGTTTTTAGAGTAATAACTGGTAGCATTTAACCGTAATTTTTGTCCTATTCACACCTCAACAGTAGGTTGCTAGAGACAATGTTCTCATCACCAGGATGAAGAACTTAATTCATGATGTTAAAACGCCAAAAGTCTACCACCACAACTGCGGCGTTCACCAAATATAATGGAAGAGAAATACATTGGACTGAGAGTCTTCGTCTTACAGTGAAATCGACCACTTCTATCAGCGACCCCACACTACAACAGGCCGGGTCCTGCTGATCTGCTGTGGCCTCCAAGAGTGTCATATAGACGCTGATGCAGAGCTCCAGTACTGTTGTCACCTGACATGTCCGCGCAATTGCTGTAGAAGCGCAGCTATTGGCTCAACCATAACGCTTTTTGTTGGTCGCCTGCATTTTCCTCATTTTCTAATTTTACAGTTGTCAACTTCAAGATGCTTTGTCAAAGAGCCATTGCTAATTTATAATTATGTATCTGGCTTAAGATAATTCTACAAAGGCTAAGATATGTTATTCTGTGGTGATTACCTTGCGCCTTGACCATTAAAACGCAGGGACCTAGGCAAGAGTTGACAGTTTCCAGCAAACCTGCAACTACTGGTGTGATTCCTAATGAGTCATGCCATCCACAGGCTTGTACAGAAGCTGCGTTCCGTAGTTTAGCGAGCAGGGCAATCGACATTCCAGTGTAAAGAAAAGATAGAGAGAAAGAACTAAACACCATTAAGAATATAGTGTTTAATAACGGTTACAATGTAGATACTGTTAATAAATTGCTGTGAAAAGGTAATAAGAACAGGAAGAACAAACCTGCCGAAGGAAAAATGAAAAGTTCCGCTATTCTCTATTCTGCAAAAGTCTCGCAGATGACTGCGAACATTTTTAAACTACATGCTCTTAAAATAGCGTTCCTTACAAACAGTCTAGTGAGGAATAACCACAGACATGACGTCGGTCAGAACATAGAGACTTTCGAAAACTAGGAAGTTTATCAGAGTCACTGGGCATCCTGTGATGCAGATCATAGAGGACGTACAGGAAGGATATTTTCGATCAGATACAAGAAACATAAAGATGCATTCAGACTTGGCAGTTACAAAAAAAAAATCAGCTGTTGTGTATCATGTACACGAAACAGGTCATCCCCTTAAGGAAATAGAAGAAAACTTCGAAAGCTTTCACATAAAAAGGAAAGGTAGTAAACTCGACTTAGTGAAAGAATTGGAGATCACCGTTCGTAAATACAAATACGGCAAGGCTATCTACATCTACATCTATACTCAGGAAGCCACCTGACGGTGTGTGGCGGAGGTTACCTTGAGTACCTCTATCGGTTCTCCCTTCTACTCCAGTCTCGTATTGTTCGTGGAAAGAAGGATTGTCGGTATGCTTCTGTGTCGGCTCTAATCTCTCTGATTTTATCCTCATGGTCTCTTCGCGAGATATACGTAGGAGGGAGCAATATACTGCTTGACTCCTCGGTGAAAGTATGTTCTCGAAACTTCAACAAAAGCCCGTGCTGAACTACTGAGCGTCTCTCCTGCAGAGTCTGCCACGGGAGTTTATCTACCATCTCCGTAACGCTTTCGCGATTATTAAATGATCCTGTAACGAAGCGCGCTGCTCTCCGTTGGATCTTCTCTATCTCTTCTATCAACCCTATCTGGTACGGATCCCACACTGCTGAGCAGTATTCAAGCATTGGGCGAACAAGCGTACTGTAACCTACTTCCTTTGTTTTCGCATTGCATTTCCTTAGGATTCTTCCAATGAACCTCAGTCTGGCATCTGCTTTACGAACGATCAGCTTTACATGATCATTCCCTTTTAAATCACTCCTAATCCGTACTCCCAGATAATTTATGGAATTAACTGCTTCCAGTTGCCGACCTGCTATATTGTAGCTAAATGATAAGCGATCTTTCTATGAAAACGGAATGTGATTTATTAAGGTATTTGTAGAATTATTTTATGGCAGATATATAATCATAAATTTGCACTGACTCGTTAACGAAGTAGGTGGAAACTGAAGACGGTAGCATTAGGAAATGAGGAAAATGTAGGCAACGAATAGAGCAACATCATTGTTGAGCCAGTATCTGCGCTTACACAGAAATACCACGGATATGTCAGTTTAGAACTGCCCCGGAGCTCTGCATAAGCGTCAACTTGACGCTGTTGGAGCCCACAGCACATCAGATGGGCGTGGCCAGGTGTAGTGTGCGGTTTGAGATGGGGCAGACATTGGCAGACAGCGATTTTGATGTCAGACGAGGACCTATTGTCCAATGTCCTGTATTCCATTTTATTTGGTGAACGCCGCAGTTGTGTTGATAGACTTTTTAGCGGTTTAACCTTATCAACTAAGATCTGGAATTTGGTGGGATATCGGGCCTGGAAGGTATGTTGATAAATAAGTAATGATAGTGCCCAACCGACAGCTGGTACGCACCAACAGGATCTTTCATTGGGCGAACCCTGAATCATGAAACCTTACAACGTTCTTGTCGTGACTTCTAACAGAAATATGTGGCAACAATACAGAAGGAATAAATATGAAGAATTTGACTAGTCAGAGGAAGAACGAGAAATAATAGGGCAAAAGAAGTAGATGAGATGAAGTAAAGAAAACAGAAATACGAAAGGGATGAGAAAAGCATAGATAGTTTACAGTGTGTCGGTGACAACGGTTCCCTGTTGCACCGAAAGAAAGTAGCTGGGATATACGGAGAGAGAAGATACCAGAATGATAATAGATAAAGCTGTAATTTCATCTTAAACAAGTTGTGCCATATACAGCAGGCAGGATCTTGGAGGACTCCGCGGGAAAAAGTGATTACCAGAAATTCCAAGGACGGTTCTCAGTTGCCCATGGGGAAAAGTTACTTGCGTCCTCCGAGGCTACGAAACATGAAACAGAGTTCTTACTCAGAAGCACACCATCAGATTTGCGGTTTCAATTAACAGGGGAGGGACAAATAATATGCCTGTAGCGGACATTTCATTAGATAGTCAATTTCGCTGTGTCCGTCATTTTCAGGCAGTGTAGTCGCAACATTACGCGAGTAATTGTGTGCAGCTTTCAGAAGCACTAGCTAAAGTAGGACTAATGGAACTAGAACTACCGTCCCTTCTCAAAAATGTTCGAAGCTGAAACTTCTAATACACGTAATTTTTTGTTGCGTCTCCCCTTTAGTAACAGCCATTCGCTGTTCGAAGAAGTATCTGAAATAAAATGTTTCGCTGAGTGTTGGGTGATATACGTTGTTTGCAAAAACCCATCTCTTACTACTCAACACGTAATACATAAAGTACTTAAGCAGAGTATTTTAATTTTCAAAGAATATGAGAATGTTTTAGTGGAGGTATCATTACTCTGACATAACATGACTTTTCCGTGCTACATTTCATCCTTCACAACGGTACAGCGGAAGTGGTCAATGAAGAGGATGCAAGAACAGTTTCGTGATTGCGAATGGGCATACACTTGTTACTCAACACTGGGAGTTCAAGTTTTATTTCCAAAATTGAACGCAGAAATGTGGCTTTAATTAAGAAATGTACACCCATAGCTGAACAAATAATGATTACCTTTTGAATTTCTGACGTTATAACTGATGAATGATACATACCTCTTGTATTTTAACGTGCTTCGGGATATCGAAATTTTGAAGATGCTTCCAATGGAATTCAATCGCCACTACATTCCGACGATCAGAACCAACGGAGAAAATTATAAATTTCGTTTCTTGTACTGTTTGATGACCTGTTTCCCGTCAAAATCCTGTGCTTAGTTCAGCATATGACATAAATAAACACGCTCGTACGGTAATAACATAAGTAAAATAAAGCTTAAAGGGAGTCGTATTTTGTAGAAACTTCTCATTAACAGCACGTCCTGTTTATATACTTTCCTTTTTTCGGAATACTGTCCAAGGGAAACTCAAATATGATGGTATCAGACATGCTGCTGGTAACTGTTTTTCGGCCTTTATGAAATGCATAATGTAGTAATAATATTCCAACACACACACACACACACACACATATATATATATATATATATATATATATATATATATATATATATATATATATATATATATTTCTAACCTGCCTGCACGATTAAGGGATCTGACATTCCACGCTCCGATCCGTAGAACGCCAGTTTTCTTTTTCCTGATAACGACGTCCTCTTGAGTAGTCCCCGCCCGGAGATCCGAATGGGGAACTATTTTACCGCCGGAATATTTTTGCCTGTTACAATCACGGAAATGGGGATAACTGCATAGCAGCTGTATGTAAATATTCTTGCTAATACGTATTCTTTATTACTGAAATATCAGTGAGGTAATTCTGCATGGTTACTTGTGGACAATCTACCTATGCTATGACCAATATTTCTTTTCACTGCGCGATTAACGTATGTGATTTCATTTCCACCGATTTTCACTAATCCAAGTATATCCAGACACTGTTTCTAAATTCACATCTAGGATAAAATATTATCCATGGGCAATATTCTAACAGAGGACGAAGGAGTGTAACATGTCTCTTTAGTGGACTTGTTGCATCTTCTAAGTGTCCTGCCAATGAAACACAACCTTTGGCTCGCCTTCCCCACAATATTATCTATGCAGTCTTTCCAACTGAAGTTGTTCGTAATTTGAACACCCAGGTACTTAGTTGAATTGACAGCGTTGACAATTGTACTACTTATCGAGTAATCGAATTCCAACGGATTTCTTTTGGAACCCATGTGGATCATCTCACACTTTTCGTCAACTGCCACCTGACACACCATACAGCAATCTTTTCTAAATCGCTTTGCAACTGATACTGGTCTTCGGATGACCTTACTAGACGGTAAATTACAGCATCATCTGCGAACGATCTAAGAGAACTGCTCAGATTGTCACCCAGGTCATTTATATAGATCAGGAACAGCAGAGGTCCCAGGACGCTTCCCTGGGGAACACCTGATATCACTTCAGTTTTACGCGATGATTTGCCGTCTATTACTACGAACTGCGACCTTCCTGACAGGAAATCAGTCCCACAACTGAGACGATACACCATAGGCCCGCAGCTTGATTAGTAGTCGCTTGTGAGGAACGGTGTTACAAGCTTTCCAAAAATCTAGAAATATGGAATCAACTTGAGATCTCCTGTCAATAGCGGCCATTACTTCGTGCGAATAAAGAGCTAGCTGCGTTTCACAAGAAGTTGTTTCCTGAAACCACGCTGATTACGTATCAATAGATCGTTCCCTTCGAGGTGATTCATAATGTTTGAATACAATATATGCTTCAGAACCCTACTGCAAACCGACGTCAATGATATAGGTCTGTAGTTTGATGGATTACTCCTACTACCCTTCTTAAACACTGGAGCGACCTGCGCAATTTTCCTATCTGTAGGTACAAATCTATCGGTGAGCGAGCGGTTGTATATGATTGCTAAGCAGGGAGCTATTCTATCAGCGTAATCTGAAAGGAACCTAATCGGTATACAATCTGGACCTGAAGACCTGCCCCATATCAAGCGATTTGAGTTGCTCGCCACCGTTAGGGTATCTACTTCTAAGAAACTCATGCTAGCAGCTGTTCGTGTTTCAAATTCTGAAATATTCCATTCGTCTTCCCTGGTGAAGGAATTTCGGAAAACTGCGTTCAATAACTCCGCTTTAGCCGCACAATCGTCGGTAACAGTACCATCGGCACTGAGCAGCGAAGGTATTGACTGCGTCTCTATATAGCATGCGAAAAAATTGAGATCTTCAGTTGCCAAAATTTCAATTAAATATAGATTTCCAGCGAGTCCTGCACGGAGCCGAGTGTTCACGAAGTGTGGCGGACAAGCTAACTAATGTGACCTCACAAGTTCGTTGCAGGGCCCGTATATCTCGTTTGCCCCACCTCTAGCCCATCTCCCATTCACGCCACAGCGTTAACGTACATGGCTGAATGGTGCCGTCAGACTATGTACCGTGGCCTTCAACGATGATAGCAGATTCAGCCTGCACGCAGGTGATGGTCGTTTCCACATACGACGTAGATCTGGTGAGAGCTCTCTCTAGAGTGAATTCATCCACGCTAGGCGTTATGGTCTAAGGTGCGCTAAGCTGCAGCTCTCGTTAACCTTGCTGTTTCCGAAGGGGACAACAACTAGGGCTCGCTACGTACAGAATGTCGTCAGACTCGGTCTTTTGCTGTTGCTGCAACAGGAAGGTGTTGTGTTGTTCCAACTGGATAATGCTCGTCCACGCAATGCCCGTGAAAATCAGCAATACGCGCAACAATTTCGCTTGAAATATATTTGCCAAATACGTTAAAGTACAGAATTTTTCTTTCTTTAATATCATCTTGTCATTTTGGTTTGCAAGATTGGCTCTAACTGTCTTTCTCTATTTTATCTATTTTGCTGCGAATATAGCCAATATCGTCTTCATTTTTTCCTTAGTAAAGGGGGCTCTAATGACATGATCTGTCATAGCATTACAGTACACTGTTATATGGGTTAGTGGGAGACATGATCAGTTACGTGTTGTGGTTGGTTTACAAACTACGTCAAATTTATGGACTACATTATCATTAGCTTATATTATGTTTAAGAAGTTTGTGCTTGTTTCTGCTTCATATTTGGCGGTAAATTTTATTCTATAATACGTTTTATTTATTTGTTGCTGAAATTAGTTAATTTTGTCATTAAGTCCATTAAAGAGACTGAGGGTGATCACGTCTCTAATAAGTGACTGTATCAGCCATCTGGATTTGTTCTCTGACAAAATGACTTTATAAGTGATATAGGAAAATATTTCCATGGTTCTAGAAGACAGATTATCGTAGCTAATCCATCATTCTGCTTCTAGATCTCTCCTAGGCAAGTGAAATAGTCATGTAACAGCACTATTTCTAGAAGGATGAGCAGTTAATACATTCCTGACTGGGCACTTTTGCCTAATTTTAGAAGGTTCTATTTTAAGATATATATGTTTTCAGTAACTGGGACATTTGTGTGCTATTTAACATCATCTAATGACATGGGTTCTCCATTTACTTTTATTTTTGTGTGTTTAATCTGATTAGTTATTTCAATGGTATTTTTAACTGTGTATTTATTTATATATGTATGGCATTGGTAAAGACGTTTCTTAAGTTTCTTAATAAGGAACTATACTGGACTGTTTGTGTAATTCACAAGGAGGCTATGAGGAAGCCCTTGTTTGTGTATTTTAAATTGTGCTCTCAGCCTATGTGCTTGTGAATTCATTGCTATGCAATTATTCATTTCTTGCTAGAAAGCAGATAATCACATTTCTTAACTGACTGTTTAATAAATGTCTGAATTCCTTTGTTGCGTCTTTCTCTAATCTCAGAATTTTATTCTCTCTGAGACGCCCCATCTTGACTACAACTGTATTGTCTTTGCCTGTTCTCATCATCGTAACATCATGTAATCATCGTTTATTGTAGATTTTTTTTAAGTTAGCAGTTATTGTTAATGTTTTTTAAGCTAGCAACACGTTAATATTATTATTTCTAAAGTTTATATTGTCAGGTAGTTGCTCCTCAATAAAACCCGCGATATTCCTTCATATGCCATTCTGTGTCATTGTTATAATGCTACTTCACTGTGGGAAATTACAATTTTAATATTAGCATTATTAATTGTGGCTATTATGTTGTAGCTTAGTTCTTTATCGAATAATTCAACTTCCTTAGCGTCAACATTCTTTCACAAAACTAGAAATTCGAATTTGGTACGTCTTTCTTTTGATCCTTTTATTTTTAAGGTTCTGTTTGTGTGTCGTTAAAAGCAGAATCCTTATTAGACCACTTTGTTGTCCGTATATTTGTCTATATGTCATAGCCCTTTCTCTCAGGAATGATGGTACCGAGTTGAAAATTATGTTGCATACTAAGGGCCATGGTCCCCAGGCGGTGTAAAAAAATGTAAGCTCTTAACTCAGTGCTGTTAAAAGCTTCAGACGTCTGTAAGGACACCTTTTCTTAAAAACGGGAAGGGGTCTTAAACTGAAATTTAAGTCAAATGCAAAGGTCTACGGTCCCTTGTCGGTGTCAATAACTTCAAAACAACTTAAAGTTTTAGTCAAAACATATGGCCTGATCCACTTTTCGTTCACCTGGAATCACAAAATTTGACAAGAAACAAGGTTTTTCAGTACAAGCAAAGAAAGAATTCCGAAAATTGATAATTCGTAATTATATCGCATACATTTTTTTGCCATATTTTGTCCGCCTTTCTGTCCGTCAGCTGAGATCCATTTACTCAGAAACGGGTAGATCTATCAAGTTGAAATTTATGTCATATATCAAAATCTATGCTCTCTTGGCGGCGTAAATAATTTAAGATTCTGAGTCCATACTGGCAAAGATACGGACATGTATGTCATTCGAAAATACACACATCGAAACCTAAAGGTGATTTGTCGCTATGCATGTCGGGCTTGGTGGTGTTGCGCTGAAGTGCGTGCCTGAAAACACAGTCTTCGTTTTGACCTAGCCGTCACCTCTAAACGATATGAGGAGTCCCCAGAGACACCACGTGGTTCTGAATACATTCTATATTATAGGTCCCTTTTCGCCTATTGGGTAACTGGGGTAAGTTAGGGACACACAAGTCGTCAAAGAGGCGTCCAATTGTATGACTAGCACCAGGCCATTAATACACGCTAAGTTGTTATTATTGTTACTTGTATACCTAATTACGTTTGTAATGAATCCCTACAGTGCGAGTCCTACTCGCTTTTACCCTGCTTTTTTCATTGAGTGCAGTCTGCGTCTTGGCGTGATCACTTTAATTACTCTATAAAAATTTTTGTCCACTGGTTTTATTATCAAACTGAAATGAATGACTGGCAATGTTATTCCTAATTTCGTATGTACTAGGTAAACAAATTTCTTAAAGAAGTCATTGTGTTTGCTTTTATCACGAATTTCTTCTCTCACCCACCACTGTTCGCTTTGTAGTTTATCATATCTTCCATGTTTGTAGTGGTTTCAGTATTTTCAGTTATGTATTTAAGGTCGTTCTGTTAACTGTACATTTTTTGTTGAATTTTATACTTTGTGTGCCTTTCATTAGCTTAATTTCTGTTTGCTAGCACATTCGCAGTTCATATATTGCCTGATTGGACAATGTCGTCACTATCATCTTCATAAACTCTTCCATAGTCGGTTGTAGGCGTTGGGGTACCCTACACGGTTTCGGATACCCGACTGACATATAGCCCTTCAGAATCCTGTGTTGTGTTTATGGCTCTTGTATGTTATGGGCTACGATGATAAAGTAGTTCCTTGAATTCTAATAATAGCTTTTTTGTGGCTTCCATTTCAGCTGCTTTCGAAGGTCCACTTTTGCACGAAATGCAGTTACAGCGTCGGTTTGCTTATGACTTGTGCACACACTTGACCTGTATAGATCATCCTATCTAGAACATCTAAACTGGCAACTAGCAACCCTCTTGACAAACTTGATTCATTGTTGCCGAAATTATCAACACAAATTGCTGCAACTCATTCCCCGTCAACTTCAAGTACACGTATGATACACTGCGATGGATCTAATTCACCAATGACCTCTAGAGATTTAGCCATACACAATATATTTAGAGGTAGTTCCGTTACCACATTCACCCAGAGTAATTTTCGTGTAGCTTTTGGCACTTTATAACGCGTATCGACTCTTAATGACTTAGTACACGGTTTAATTTGTTCGTTCCTTATGTCAGGTGACCCTTGGAACAGTGTGTCACTGTCCATAACTTCCTCCAGCCGGAACACAGTCCCTCTAAGATCAACCGTGCACTGCCAAAGATCGAGCTTGACACGATGATTATTCAGAAAATCTAACTCTAGTGTCACCTCCATGGGGCAAAACCTGCATACCTTGTAGGAACTGATTTTCTTCGACTTTAAAATCGAATGTCATCGAGCCAAGTGAGTACACATCATTATTTCCTACCCTGTGTAACCTATATTGGGGAGCTTCAATCGCCGCTTACCCAACAGGCACAGATTCGTCTCAGACATTTGTCTAACAATAACTTAAGCTCTCTACCATTTACTACGCCACTCCGCATCTGCATATATCTTCATACCATTGAAACACAATGAGAATGCCATTTAGCGGGTTTGGAGCTCTCGTTGATGTTTAACAATCGATTATTATGTCCTAGCCTGATTTGTTTCTTTCTCCTTCAATCCTTTTCTCGGTGCCGAACCATTTCACATTTATTAAACTGCGCTTTTGCGACAATACCTCCGAATGTGATCTGAAAGTCCACATCGATAAAACCTGACGTCAGCAGAGAAGACACTCCTTCTGTTACATAATCCTGTCACTGAGTGTACCTCTTCAAGTTCTGTGCTACCCTGGTGGCCACAGCCAGGTGCTTCGAGGTTACTGCGCGCATTCTTCTTGACATTCGTGTAATAATCCCCTTAGGAAAGCAAGCATCGAACTCAGTATGTGGCGTTTCCTGGAGAATAATTTCTTTCGTTTAGTCATTCCCTGTTAGCCCGTAGATATTAGCATTGATCTCCCGTATGGTGTCAATGAAAATGTCCACTGATTCATTTCGATTCTACGACATCCCACTTAACTGTTCACCAATTAATTTGGAGATGCTCTGCTTGTCATAGCGCCTCAGGACACTTTCTTTAAGCTCCTCGAAGGCAAGCGCATTCCTTCAATCTTTGTGACACGTCACGTAGGTCTTGGCTTCTCCCGTTAACAACTGCTCATCCGTCTAGAAACCTAGATCTGCGGCTGCTCCTAGCTCATATTTAAATGCCAACAATTCTCCATTGTCTTGCCTGAAGAGGATTTACTAATTTGGTGGGTGCTGAACCTAATGAAGGAGTGGTCATGCTGGACGAAGCCCTATATTCTCTAATAGCGACAAGCTGCTTATGTATCTCCGTGAACTTAACTGAGGTACTTGACTTACCAAAAGTTCAACTGTTTCCTGCACTGAAACACCCTGAGTATCAACCCCATGCATTGTGCCAATTTTATACACGAAATAAAAATGAAGGCAAATAAGACAGCCAATATTCCCAAGGTGCTCAGCCAGTGAGATCATGCTTGGCTCAGCAACGACCTGTTGTCTCATACAGCGTCAGGTATCCAGTGAATTGATAAATTCATCATAGTAACGGTGGTGCTGATTCAGCGCAGTGAGTGGCAGTCGCGATGGTGTCTCCACAGACTAGTCATCGATATACGGCCCAGGACAGGGCGCGCCAGAGCGTGCATAGTCAAGCCGAGGGAGCAGTATGGACAACGGCAGTTTACAGCGGTGTTGTGTGCCCACATATCCGATGGCAAATAATTATCGTGTTTAACCACATCGGGCAGTGCTAAGCAAGGGCAGTGCTAGCTGGCCCAGGCTCGATCTGTGGACCTGTAGAGTGAGCAGGTGTCCCACCAGTCGGAAGTCGTCAAGTCAGCACCGTCCAGACTTGATGCAAGCAGAAGCCCCACAGCTAGTAGAGTCAGAGTCAGGTGGCCTTACCTCGTTGACTCACCTTGAATTGCAGAGTAGAGTGAATCTTGCCTCCTAGCTGTCTCCTGGTGGTGACTGAATGACGCTTGTCTAGAGCTGGTGGTATATTTGCAAGCCAGTTTCTGAAACAGTAGTTGTTTTATCCTCTATGTCATAACAAGATCTACGATCAAGGCATGACTAATGAACAACCATGACATCATTACGCCAGTCTTCCCATTACATCAGCAGTGTGCTAGTAGCAGTAGTAATGATAGCAGTATAGTAGTAGAAGTGGCAGTAGTATCAGTTCTTTTATTTATCTTTTACAGGAATATTTGAAATGTGTTGGTATTGGCATTTAAGAACAACATTAAAGTAATTCACATACACAGACAGTTACAGACTTTCAAATCTAGAATGACAAGGATGGGGCAAGTAATCGGCGGTGACCTTATAGTAGGAATCATCCCAGCATTTGCCTGAAATAAATTGGGAAACCAAGGATAACCTAAATGAGGAAAGCTGGATGAAGCTTGAAGTTTCCACCCGCCCGAATACAAGGTCATTCAGTTTAAAGCAGTGATAGCTAATTCCATTTGGCCTAGTGTACAGAAATGCTTTAAAAATAAGATATTTAATAATGATAAAAGGCTAACACTACATTTCTCACTCCCAGTCACTGCATACACTATATACATATTGCTTCATAACACTACGCACAATATCAGCTGATTTCAGGACCATTTTCTGCACCGCAGCTTCCCATTTCCTAGCCTGAAAAATTTATTCACCATCTCTCTCTAATCAGTGGTATGTTTGTTCAGAAACAGGATAAGACGTTAGTATTAAACATTGGAAAGTTTTGGGAGTAAATTTCCAGAAAAGGAGAAAAAGACGTAAGCGTAGTTTAGAAGTGTTACCTGAAATGTTAGATTTCTTAAATCATGTTTATTACATAGTTCACCAAACTCCCACTCTTTGTTTGAAACACCCTGCTATCAAAGTTTACATAGACTGACTGTGGGAAAGAAAATGAAACCCAACATATTCTCGGCACAGCAGTTTATTTCTCGCAGCCGGTTTCAAAAGAAGTACTGTATACTGTTGCTTAAAAGAATAGGTATTCAAAAATGTGTGGCCTATGTCTGCCCGACTGATTGTTAGAACTTTGCTTAAAATTTATTTGAATTAAATCGGTCAAGCACTTTTCGAGAATTATGGCAACAACTTTAATCAACTTCAGGGGAGTTAGAACGGATTTTTTTTACATTTTCGGATTTTATCTCGTTATAAAATCTGCAATTTCCCGAATAAAACGATATATATAACACTAATAAACTCACATGGGAAGTATTTTATTTTTTAAGTATAATCTGCACCGGTTGAAAATGTAAAAATTCTTACGTGCTTTACTTCAAGATCTAATTAACTCGCTAGTTATATATATAGAAGGCTGTGTTATAAAGGTTAAAGTACGTGTTTGTATTGGTAGCACTGTTAGAAACAATATCCTATCGTTTCATAGAATAAACACACGTTGCATGTCGAATTGCTAACGATTTCCATAGATAAAGTGACGAATAGATTGGTAAATCTCTCAAAAAGGAAAGTATGCAGCCAAAACGAAATGTTTTTTAGAAACATAGGTTTGATTTTAATAGATTTTCGAATAAAGGAAAACATCGCGTTCAACATGTGGCGTGTGAAGTTACAGACAATGAAATACAGGCAATCTCGTCAGTAGCTAGAGGAACAGCCATTAGTGCTTCGAAGATTAAAATAAAATGTTTTGATACACAGTTTTCTCAAAACTAAAGTGATGTAAATGGTAGGTTAGGTTATATTCTGATAGATTTACACATCCTAACAAGGGTGTTAGATGAATGTGTGTGTAGTAAAGCATGTGGAGGGCCAGTTAGTTTACATGAAGACAGTGCGGTATCAGATGGACTAGCCAGGGAACTTATCATTAATTGTGCCAGTTGTAAATATACTCATTCATTTTGGAATTCTGATAAGTGTAAAGATAAATATTTTGAAGTAAATGTTGGGTGGTTTCATAGATTGATAGCTATCGGCAAAGGACACACTGCAGCAGAAACAATGTGTACCATGATGAATATGCCACGCCCACCTTGTAAAATCGACAAGTATGCAGGATTTGTTGGAGCTGCTGTGGAATCTGTTGCGTGTGAGTCAATGAAGGGTGATCCAAACGAGGCTGTTCAAATAAATAATGGTATGAGTGACATACCAGTGCATGTCACTGGCAGAAGCGCAACTACAGTTCTAAGAATTCTGTTGCTATGGTGACCATGTGGATACAGGAAAAGTAGTAGATTTCCAGATTTTAACCAAACATTGTTATAAGTGTAAATCAGAGAATGAAGAAGGGCATATCGGCGACAGAAGTTATGAAGGAACAAATGGCGGTATGTAGGCCTCTGCACCTACTGAAATTTTTAGTCGATCTGTCAACGAAAGGGGATGGTGTTACACTAAGTTCTTAGTGATGGACACTCAGAAGCATATAACAGTTTGGTAGCCTCTCAGCCTTATGGTGAGAAGATTATCACAAAACTGGAATGTGTTGGTCGTGTCCAGAAGAGGATGGGCACCAGGTTGAGGATGTTGAAACAAATATTGAGAGACAAGAAAATTTCTTATGGTAAAACCATAAGAGGCAGGCTCACAGACAAAATGATTGAGGAACCACAGCTGTATTATGGAATGAAGCAGGCAGTACGGGCTACCTCCTTCCAAAGACTGTCAACTGATTAAAAAGCAATACACCACCTTTGCCCTGCTGGTACTGAGTCATGGTGCAATTACGCAATGCCCAGTACTCAAACAATTCATACAGCCATAAACATTCCACCCCAGTAGCAGTCATGGATATCATAAAACGAATTTACAGAGACCTGGCAAATCTTGAATTACTGAAGCAGTGTCTGTATGGTCAGATTCAAAATCTCAATGAGTCATTCAATAATGTTATATGGACTCACTTATCAAAAAGTGTTTTTTTGGAATGAAAGTGGAAGGTCAGTAATGCTGTTATTGCTCTTAGTGATGGCTAAATTAGTTGGGTGAAAGTGCTACAGCATATGAGAATCAATCCTGGAGCAAACTGCATCATAGAACTTGAATGGATGGACAAGGTTCGCACAGATAAAGCAAAACATGCAGCACAGTTGGCCGCTAAGGAGTCCAGAAAGAAGAAAAGAAGGGAAAGCTTGGAAAAAAATCAAGAGGATTGTATACAGTATGGTGCATGGTGCTTCAGAGTGACTAAAAATAAATAAAAAATCATATATTAAGTGAATTACAGTCTTTTGAAGCTTTAGAAGCTGTTCCCGAAAATTTACATTTTCCGTTGCAGTTTTCCCTAAATCTCAGAAACTACTTCGAGTAGAGTATTCAAATTTTGAGGGCGTGATGACATACATACCTTGAGCCTACTGAACTAAAAGAAGAAAATCCTGTTATGTATATTTAAAACTATTTAGGATAACATACAAAAAAGTACACAAAGTGTTTACCGTGTAATTAGAAAATTGCATTTCCGAAACCTTTATGTATAAAAACAGACTGTGTCTGTCCGAATGTTTATTAGAGCATCGCGTGAAAATGTTAACTAAATTTATCAAGAAATTTGGATATTTTTCGTAACAATGTTATGTTGTTGTTGTTGTCTTCAGTCCTGAGACTGGTTTGATGCAGCTCTCCATACTACTCTATCCTGTGCAAGCTGCTTCATCTCCCAGTACCTACTGCAACCTACATCCTTCTTAATCTGCTTAGTGTACTCATCTCTCGGTCTCCCTCTACGATTTTTACCGTCCACGCTGCCCTCCAATGCTAAATTTGTGATCCCTTGATGCCTCAAAACATGTCCTACCAACCGATCCCTTCTTCTAGTCAAGTTGTGCCACAAACTTCTCTTCTCCCCAATCCTATTCAATACCTCCTCATTAGTTACGTGCTCTATCCACCTTATCTTCAGTATTCAACTGTAGCACCACATTTCGAAAGCTTCTATTCTCTTCTTGTCCAAACTAGTTATCGTCCATGTTTCACTTCCATACATGGCTACACTCCAAACAAATACTTTCAGAAACGACTTCCTGATACATAAATCTATATTCGATGTTAACAAATTTCTCTTCTTCAGAAACGCTTTCCTTGCCATTGCCAGTCTACATTTTATATCCTCTCTACTTCGACCATCATCAGTTATTTTACTTCCTAAATAGCAAAACTCCTTTACTACGTTAAGTGTCTCATTTCCTAATCTAATTCCCTCATCATCACCCGATTTAATTTGACTACATTTCATTATCCTCGTTTTGCTTTTGTTAATGTTCATCTTATATCCTCCTTTCAAGACACTGTCCATTCCGTTCAACTGCTCTTCCAAGTCCTTTGCCGTCTCTGACAGAATTACAAAGTCATCGGCGAACCTCAAAGTTTTTATTTCTTCTCCATGAATTTTAATACCTACTCCAATTTTTTCTTTTGTTTCCTTTACTGCTTGCTCCATATACAGATTGAATAACATCGGGGAGAGGCTACAACCCTGTCTCACTCCTTTCCCAACCACTGCTTCCCTTTCATGCCCCTCGACTCTTATGACTGCCATCTGGTTTCTGTACAAATTATAAATAGCCTTTCGGTCCCTGTATTTTACCCCTGCCACCTTTAGAATTTGAAAAAGGGTATTCCAGTCAACATTGTCAAAAGCTTTCTCTAAGTCTACAAATGCTAGAAACGTAGGTTTGCCTTTTCTTAATCTTTCTTCTAAGATATGTCGTAAGGTCAGTATTGCCTCACGTGTTCCAACATTTCGACGGAATCCAAACTGATCTTTCCCGAGGTCTGCATCTACCAGTTTTTCCATTCGTCTGTAAGGAAATCGCGTTAGTATTTTGCAGCCGTGGCTTATTAAACTGATAGTTCGGTAATTTTCACATCTGTCAGCACCTGCTTTCTTTGGGATTGGAATTATTATATTCTTCTTGAAGTCTGAGGGTATTTCGCCTGTCTCATACATCTTGCTCACCAGCTGGTAGAGTTTTGTCAGGACTGGTTGTCCCAAGGTCGTCAGTAGTTCTAATGGAATGTTGTCTACTCCGGGGGCCTAGTTTCGACTCAGGTCTTTCAGTGCTCTGTCAAACTCTTCACGCAGTATCGTATCTCCCATTTCGTCTCTATCTACATCCTCTTCCATTTCCATAATATTGTCCTCAAGTACATCGCCCTTGTATAAACCTTCTATATACCCCTTCCACCTTTCTGCCTTCCCTTCTTTGCTTAGAACTGGGCTGCCACCTGAGCTCTTGATATTCATACACGTGGTTCTCTTCTCTCCAAAGGTCTCTTTAATTTTCCTGTAGGCAGTATCTATCTTACCCCTAGTGAGATAAGCTTCTACATCCTTAAATTTGTCCTCTAGCCATCCCTGTTTAGCCATTTTGCACCTCCTGTCGATCTCATTTTTGAGACATTTGTATTCCTTTTTGCCTGATTCATTTACTGCATTTTTATATTTTCTCCTTTCATCAATTAAATTCAATATTTCTTCTGTTACCCAAGGATTTCTAGCAGCCCTCGTCTTTGTACCTACTTTATCCTCTGCTGCCTTCACTACTACATCCCTCAGAGCTACCCATTCTTCTTCTACTGTATTTCTTTCCCCTATTCCTGTCAATTGTTCCCTTATGCTCTCCCTGAAACTCTGTACAACCTCTGGTTCTTTCAGTTTATCCAGGTCCCATCTCCTTAATTTCCCACATTTTTGCAGTTTCTTCAGTTTTAATCTACAGGTCATAACCAATAGATTGTGGTCAGAGTCCACATCTGCCCCTGGAAATGTCTTACAACTTAAAACCTGGTTCCTAAATCTCTGTCTTACCATTATATAATCTATCTGATACCTTTTAGTATCTCCAGGGTTCTTCCACGTATACAACCTTCTTTCATGATTCTTAAACCAAGTGTTAACTATGACTAAGTTGTGCTCTGTGCAAAATTCTACTAGGCGGGTTCCTCTTTCATTTCTTAGCCCCAATCCATATTCACCTACTACTTTTCCTTCTCTCCCTTTTCCTACACTCGAATTCCAGTCACCCATTACTATTAAATTTTCGTCTCCCTTGACTATCTGAATAATTTCTTTTATTTCATCGTACATTTCTTCAATTTCTTCATCATCTGCAGAGCTAGTTGGCATATAAACTTGTACTACTGTAGTAGGTGTGGGCTTCGTATCTATCTTGGCCACAATAATGCGTTCACTATGCTGTTTGTAGTAGCTTACCCGCATTCCTATTTTCCTATTCATTATTAAACCTACTCCTGCATTACCCCTATTTGATTTTGTGTTTATAACCCTGTAGTCACCTGACCAGACGTCTTGTTCCTCCTGCCACCGAAATTCACTAATTCCCACTATATCTAACTTTAACCTATCCATTTCCCTTTTTAAATTTTCTAACCTACCTGCCCGATTAAGGGATCTGACATTCCACGCTCCGATCCGTAGAACGCCAGTTCTCTTTCTCCTGATAACGACATCCTCTTGAGTAGTCCCCGCCCGGAGATCCGAATGGGGGACTATTTTACCTCCGGAATATTTTACCCAAGAGGATGCCATCATCATTTAATCATACAGTAAAGCTGTATGTCGTCGGGAAAAATTACGGCTGTAGTTTCCCCTTGCTTTCAGCCGTTCGCAGTACCAGCACAGCAAGGCCGTTTTGGTTAATGTTGCAAGGCCAGATCAGTCAATCATCCAGACTGTTGCCCCTGCAACTACTGAAAAGGCTGCTGCCCCTCTTCAGGAACCACACGTTTGTCTGGCCTCTCAACAGATACCCCTCCGTTGTGGTTGCACCTACGGTACGGCCATCTGTATCGCTGAGGCACGCAAGCCTCCCCACCAACGGCAAGGTCCATGGTTCATGGGGGGAGGAACAATGTTATATACCATCCAAATGCTTACCGGAGCATCATGTGAGAATTTTAAGTAAATCTGTCAAGAACGTTTCGAGATATTTGGAAACTACATTAAACAACGGCTTTTTTGCTACAGTATAGTGGAACAGATTGGTCAGTTGTAAGCTTACTTGATTGTTTCATTTGCTTTCTCGGTAAGACGTTCTCTTGGTTTCTCAGTGACTATAATACTGCTCTCCTCAGCAGAGAGAAATTTTTCTCCGTGTCTAACACTAGTGGAAAAGTTATTACTGTATATCGAGAACAGGATTGGTCCTAAAATGCTGCCCTGACGAACTCCTGTGTTAATACATTTTAGCTCTGATTTGTGTTATACTAAAATTTTAGAATTGTTTGGGGTATGTATTAAGTCTCCTTTGGATTCAATCTGCTAGATATGGTCGGAACCAGTTATTAGGTACCCTTCTTATTACTAATGCTTCTGGCTTATTAAGTAGAATCTTATGGTCCACAGTATCAAAAAGCTTAGAAACATGAAAATTCTGCCTGTGATACGCTCATCATTGTCAGGAGCATCAAGTACCACTTTGACCGAATCCGTATTTCCGCCACTTTGGAAATGGTATGGCAGCTTCTCCTGTTAGGAGTACCGGGAGCCGACTTCTACATTGTCAATTACTGAATACATCTTCTTGTGCTGGAAACCCCAAGTACTGAGGTATCTTGCATCGTCCATCCTATAACGTCTTTTTGTTGATAGCCACAACCTATTGCTAGGCCGGACTGGCCCGTGACGCAACACAGAAAACTGCAATTCGTCTATAAAGAAATTTTCGTTATACACTCCTGGAAATGGAAAAAAGAACACATTGACACCGGTGTGTCAGACCCACCATACTTGCTCCGGACACTGCGAGAGGACTGTACAAGCAATGATCACACGCACGACACAGCGGACACACCAGGAACCGCGATGTTGGCCGTCGAATGGCGCTAGCTGCGCAGCATTTGTGCACCGCCGCCGTCAGTGTCAGCCAGTTTGCTGTGGCATACGGAGCTCCATCGCAGTCTTTAACACTGGTAGCATGCCGCGACAGCGTGGACGTGAACCGTATGTGCAGTTGACGGACTTTAAGCGAGGGCGTATAGTGGGCATGCGGGAGGCCGGGTGGACGTACCGCCGAATTGCTCAACACGTGGGGCGTGAGGTCTCCACAGTACATCGATGTTGTCGCCAGTGGTCGGCGGAAGGTGCACGTGCCCGTCGACCTGGGACCGGACTGCAGCGACACACGGATGCACGCCAAGACCGTAGGATCGTACGCAGTGCCGTAGGGGACCGCACATCCACTTGCTCCTGGGGTATCGGCGAGGACCATTCGCAACCGTCTCCATGAAGCTGGGCTACGGTCCCGCACACTGTTAGGCCGTCTTCCGCTCACACCCCAACATCGTGCAGCCCGCCTCCAGTGGTGTCGCGACAGGCGTGAATGGAGTGACGAATGGAGACGTGTCGTCTTCAGCGATGAGAGTCGCTTCTGCCTTGGTGCCAATGATGGTCGTATGCGTGTTTGGCGCCGTGCAGGTGAGCGCCACAATCAGGACTGCATACGACCGAGGCACACAGGGCCAACACCCGGCATCATGGTGTGGGGAGCGATCTCCTACACTGGCCGTACACCTCTGGTGATCGTCGAGGGGACACTGAATAGTGCACGGTACATCCAAACCGTCATCGAACCCATCGTTCTACCATTCCTAGACCGGCAAGGGAACTTGCTGTTCCAACAGGACAATGCACGTCCCCATGTATCCAGTGCCAGCCAACGTGCTCTAGAAGGTGTAAGTCAACTACCCTGGCCAGCAAGATCTCCGGATCTGTCCCCCATTGAGCATCTTTGGGACTGGATGAAGCGTCGTCTCACGCGGTCTGCACGTCCAGCACGAACGCTGGTCCAACTGAGGCGCCAGGTGGAAATGGCATGGCAAGCCGTTCCACAGGACTACATCCAGCATCTCTACGATCGTCTCCATGGGAGAATAGCAGCCTGCATTGCTGCGAAAGGTGGATATACACTGTACTAGTGCCGACATTGTGCATGCTCTGTTGCCTGTGTCTATGTGCCTGTGGTTCTGTCATTGTGATCATGTGATGTATCTGACACCAGGAATGTGTCAATAAAGTTTCCCCTTCCTGGGACAATGAATTCACGGTGTTCTTATTTCAATATCCAGGAGTGTATATACCGAATACGTGAATAATGCTGAAGGGTAGCACCCCTATACCAAGCTGAACTAACAAGTGAAGTGTACCGTATACACAGACGATGATGATGTTTGCTTTTTGGGACGTTCAACTGCGCGGTTGTTAGCACCCGTACAAATTTCCAACCTTCGCACAGTCCAGTCTCTCCACTTTCATGAATGATGATGAAATTATGAGGAGAAAACAAACACTCAGTCATACAGACGAGCAATGCGAATTTTTGCCTACTAGTTTGACTGGGAGAGAGGAACAAAAATGCCGGATAGTCATATCTGGATATCCTCATTGAGAGACGCCATACAACTCGCGAGAGCTCCTTTTAGAAATCCACGAATCTTTTGCGGGGCAGAATTTACGAACTTTCTTCAGCCCCCTACGTACGTATATAAAAAAGCACTCCGTCTTCAGGCTACGAGTGGCCTACCAGATTCATCAGACCGCCATGTCATCCTCAGAGGAAGATGCTGATTGAAGGGGCGTGGGTCAGCACACCGCTCTCCCGGTCGTTATGATGGTTTTCTTGACCGAAGCCGCTACTACTCGGCCGAGTAGCTTCTCAGTCGGCATCACAAGGCTGAGTGCACGCCGAAAACTGGCAGCACCCATCCAGGCGCCGACCACGCCCGACACTGCTTAACTTCGGTGATTTCACGGGAACCGGTGAAACCATTGCGGCAAGGCCGTTGCCCCTACGTACGTATACCATAAATTCTGTAAGTAACTAGTCATGCTTAAAATAAACCTATACGAATTTAAAGTCGTATACATGTTTTACGGAACGTGAACTTAAATGATTTTCCATAAATTTTCCATGAAAAACGAGCTCAACTAATCCACTCGACGTATCTTCTAAAACGTTTTCCAAATGACACTGCATTTATTTCAATGTATGACAGAGTTTCACGTACGTCACAGTGGAGAACGTGTGGGACTTAGCAACCAGAAGACCATGTCGGCTCATAGTGAGGAAGGAGATGTAGACGTACAATATGATTTGAAACGGCGGTCTAGGAGGCAGGTAGACGTCTACAGAAATCTGGAACAATGCAGCAGAACACGCTCAGAACACCCTTCAAACTTTCACCAGTACTGAGTGTATTACACTATTTTCGTGTTGTGTCTGATCACTTTTGACGAACTGACTGTTGTTATTCAGGGTAACGGACCATTAATTTTATAGTCTGTGGTAATGAATTCTGTTGCTTAGGATAATCAGACACTGAACGTGGAAAGACAAATTCATAGCTACCGAATAACAGAGTTCTGGAAATTAGAATCAACGGGATTCAGTAACGTTGATTAAATAACCAGTACAAAAGAAGGTCTATGATTAGTAACAGAAAATTATAATCAATTACACGTATTATTAATCCTAAAAATATGTTGAGGAGCTAAGATAACAAGGAAAAATCAGTAAGAGGACCTCATGTATACAACAGCTGTCCACCCTATGTGTCTAGAACAATGGTGTGTCTAGAACAAATATGAATCCGAAGATGTGTAATAAAAAAAAGGAACAACACCAAAAAACTTCGTCAAGAAGGAAACAGTTATTATGGGATACCGTTACTTTCGGCCGCGTGGCACGCTCTCTTTGAGCTGTATTGGAAGTCGATGCAATCCCTGTGCGCAAGTCTGGAAGAATTCTTGTTGACGGCTGGCGGTCTGCATATCGTCTCCCCAATGCATGTTATATATGCCTTACACGTGTCAGATCCGGAGACCTCGCCGGCCAGTCGATATAGCCATCGACCAAAGCACTTCGTTGGAGACGGACACCATCCTGCATGAAGAGAAAGTCTGCTGCACTGGAATTTCTGCACTGTGGGCGTAATCATTATTGCGTTGACCGCTAACGAAGATGTGAAACCCTGTACACCCGTCCAGGACCCCGCCACTGAAAAACTGATGTCATTCCACGATCTTGCCATTTCAAGGCTAATAGCTTCTTTTTAATTTTCTACGAAAGTCATTGTACGAAATGTAGCGAGTGTCATTTTAGTAGGATATTCCTCCATTCATTCATACTGTCGCTTCCACGTGCTCTCATCCCGTGATAAATAGTTTGCGGGAAGCTGTTGTGTGCTCTGTTGTATATCCACATTGTGCAAACTACTGTGAAGCCCACGTCACAGGGTACATCCATTGTACCACACATTTCAGGTTTTTCCATTCCAATCAGGAAGAATGCCTGTGTGAGCACGATGACTAGTTTAATCTTGTCTTCGCGGTCCATACTAGAGCGCTACATAGATGATAGCTGCATTTTCCAAGACTCCTCAATAAACGCTGGTTATTGAATCTTCGTAAATATTCTTTCGCGTGATAGCTGGAATTGTCTGCATTTGTCTACCAGTTGAGATTTCTCAGCAGTTCCGTGACACTCTCCCGTGGGTGATAAAAAGCTGTTCCCATTCGTGCTAAACTTGCTTGCATAACTCAGATATCCCCTGTTATTTCTTTTTGCAGATAACATTAGGATTTGACAAGCAGTTATGGCCTGATATGTGATTTTCCAGATATTCTGTGGGAAATCAATGATTTATAAGCTTTTTGATTTTTAGCCAAAGTATCACTTTCTTTACAAGACATTGTGACAACTTATTAGCTGCCTTCTTCAGGTGTTTGTTAGTTAGGCTCGAGGAAAAAGTGCTCTCTCTGCTCATAAATAAGTTCCAATTAAGGTGCTCATTGGTGAAATGTATTCCCATAAAATATTTTCGTTACTTACAACATTATTTACTCTTTGATTTTCTTTGAGACACGTTTATTCTTAGACTGTGTCGGGTAACGCCATAGTGTTCTTGTGCAGACTTTGTTCGGTGTCCAAACAGAAGGTACCACAATCCATGTATACAGCCTGTTACACGCAGAGTAGTGGAATGACAGGTAGGTACTCGTATAGTAAACAATTCCTCAAAGGGGTCGATTTGTGGACGCAACTGTCTGAGACATAACTATTGAAACCCTTCTGTACCTACTAGGTGAGGATAATACGACAGATGGAGTTGTCGCATATGTAGATTATTTGCTAGCACTAGTCTCTGAAAACAACAGAGCCCAGCAAAAAGAGAAATCGAACGGCACATTAAATGCACTAGCACAAAGGGGCACAGCAGACCAACTCAAGAGAGCAGAGACCAAACTACATACAGATAACACATTATATGGGAGTATACTTCGATGAAAGATCAAATTTTCCATGAACACGTCAGAAGAACTACAGGCGGATTAGAATAAACACTACAAAAACCCGCAAGATTAACCGCTGGAGAATACATACTATCTTTTCCAGCTAAACAAACATACCGCTCTGTACTCTTCGAATGAGTACTTCGCTTTGCAGCCAGCTCATGAACACACCGACGAAATCTAGTCACAAACAGAGTAGCTGATAGACGCGGCTAACAAATAAGAAAAAAAGAGGTAAAGAAATGCCCTACCTACACATGGCGGACACGAGCAATGGTGAGTGTTTACGTAGCGTCCTCCAAGCTCGGGCGAAAGACGCAGCCGCTAAGAGGCCAAACACGACCCACCATGAGAAATGAGGCTATAGATCTTATACTGAGCAGCAAGTGAAGAATGAAGTGAAGTCGAAGTAGTTCACAATACATCGTGTAATAAATGACAAGTACAAAAACTTGGAAAAAAAGCAAGACAGTTTTCCTGTTGTGTAGTGGTTAACTGTTTTTGTCCTTAACGGTGCTGTATAGTGTTAGCCTGACCTGCTTCACAGCGGATGAAGAATTCAATGTGCTTCACTAACTACAAATGGCATTACTGTGGCTTTATGGTGTAATGGTCATCAAGATGTTGCACATTCTTCACTGCTGAAACACTACTGATTAGCTGCACACACCGAGAGGACAAAATTCATGTCCTAACATCGCGATGGACTTCCTTTTGTCCAGCGTACTGCGAACTGGACGTAGCACTGACATAAGTCGTTTGAAGTCCCATGCAGGAATACTGAGCCACGCTGCTTCTGTGGCCGTTCATAATTGCGAAAGTGTTGCCGGTGCAGGATTTTGTGCAGGAACTAACCACCCGATTTTGTTCCATAAATGTTCGGTCTGTTCCTATAGATCAGTCTGTGTGGCCAAATAATTCTCTCGAAAAGTCCAAAATGTTCTTGAAACCAGTCGCAAACAGTTATAGCCCGTTGACATGACATCGTTGATTGGGAACATGGAGTCCACGAATGGCTGAAAATTGTGTCCATGTAGCCGAACATAACCATTTCGAGTCAATGATCATTTCAGCGGGGCCAGAGGACCCAGTCCATTCCATGTAAACACAGCCCACGCCATTATGGAGCCACTAGCAGCTTGCCCAGTGCGTTGCCAGCAACTTTGGTGCACGGCTTCGTGGGGTCTGCGCCACAATCGAACCCTACCATCAACTCATTCCAACTGAAATTCGGACTCATCTGACCAGGCCATGTTTTTACAGTCGTCCAGGGGTCAACTGATACAACCACGAGCACAGAAGAGGCTCTGCTGGCTATATCGTGCTGTTAGTAAAGACGCCACGTAGGTCGTCTGCTGCGACAGACCATTAACGCCAATGCACAGGATAGAGTAGCATGGAGAGTTACATCAAACGAGTCTCAGGACTGAAGACCACAACAACAACATGATTGTCGTGCGTTCCACATCCATCTCTGTGGTTATTTCTCGTTGCGTTGCTTGTCTGTTAGCACTCAAACGCCTGTGCTCTCAGTCGTAAGTGAATGCCGTCGGCCACTGTGTTGTCCATAGTGAGAAATAATGACTGGTATCGGGTATTCTCGGCAAAGCCTTGGCACTGGATATTGAATTCACTAACGATTTCCAAAATGGAATAGCCCTTTCGTGTGGCTCCAACTACCATTCCGCGCTCATAGCCAGTTAATTCCCATCGTGCAGCCATAATCATGTAGGAAACCCTCTCGCATGAGTCACCTAACTACAAATGACAGCTCCACCAATGCGCTGCCCTTTTATACTTTGTGTGCGCGATACTACCGCCCTCTAAATATTTGTACGAGGGCGACTGTCTTTTGGGACAGAAAAGGTGTGATTTTTGTGGCTATTCTGGAAAGAGAGACTACAATAAACTCTCAAAGGTATTGCCAAACTCTGCACAACCTCAGAAAAGCAATACAAAACAAGCACTGGAGAAAGCTGTGCTCAAAGATCTTGCTGATTCACAACAACGCCCGGGCCCACACGGCAAATGCCACTCGTGAAGTTCTCGAATCTTTTAAGTGGGAGTTGTTTCCTCCTCGTCCATCGCTACGATAAGTGCCTTAATTTAAATGGCAACTCTAAGTATGACCTTCATCTGTATATAATAAAAAATTCCAATACTTTATTTATTTTTAATTCCAAAACGTAATGTACTTTGTGGATATCCCTTGTATATCGCTATCTCATGGCTTTTGTCACCTCAATGTATAGCTTCCTCTTCAGAAATATTAGATTAGTAATCGATGTATGTATCTCAGTAAGTATATCAACTTATCGTAGGCCAAACTAATCTAGTATGGTTACTACGCGACCTGAAAGTGTAGCTAAGTGGAGACAAGATTTTTGAAGAAGAGATTGTTTTTATTTTCCATAACAAGTCAGATATTGAACAAATTTTGACACCATACTAAATTGGTCATCAAAGTTCAGTAGTTTATGAAAGTAGCTTGTTACTGAGTTTATTTTCATTTTAGTTTATTGTTTAACAAGATCCTCATAAGCAATGCTTACACGTAGGGCTCGCATCGAGTAGTGTTAATTACCTTTATGGTTCACCCGAAACAAATGCATTGCATTGCTGCGATCGGTCTGAAGACAAGCATGGATGCCCAGGGCAGATTATGATGAACTTCCTTTTTTATGGTGAGCATTGACGAAATTATTCCGATAATTTCCCGTACACACGTACACCTCATACAGGAGCCCCAAGTACATGCCGGCCGCGGTGGTCTCGCGGTTCTAGGCGCGCAGTCCGGAACCGTGCGACTGCTACGGTCGCAGGTTCGAATCCTGCCTCGGGCATGGATGTGTGTGATGTCCTTAGGTTAGTTAGGTTTAAGTAGTTCTAAGTTCTAGGGGACTGATGACCACAGCAGTTGAGTCCCATAGTGCTCAGAGCCATTTTTTGAACCCAAGTACATAAATAAATATATGAATGACTATGAGTTCTGCTTTCCCAAAGACAAAATCATTGCTTACACTTATTTTACCTTTTTTACATGTGACGTCATTGTAGGGATATGTTAAACGTACAATTACAGTTCCCTACAAACAATACTTTTGAATAAAGACGAGGAAGAGTGATAATTTACTATGGCAAATAATTTGAATATATCACTGCGAGCCATTCAAACCATGTTGACAATAGCTTACGTTAATTTGCTGGAGATATAGACCAAGGTGTGTACAACGTAGGCATGCAACACAACGAGCGGCTACAGAAAGGGTAAAATTCTGGGAATCACATTTTGAACGAAACGGCAATGGGGTAATGGTAAAAAAAAAGGAAGATAAGAGTGTAACGTCCCATAGACACCTAGGTCGTTAGATATGGAGCTCATGCACTGAACGATTCAAGAATGGGGAAGGAAATAGGTCGCGCTCTTTCAAAGGAACCATCGCGGAATTTGCCTAGAGCAATTCATGGAAATCACTGGAAACATAGAACTGGGTGGCCAGACGCGGATCTGAGCCGTCCTCCGCGCGAATGTGAGTCCATTGTGTTAACCACTGCGCCACCTCGCTTGGTGGTAGTGTTAATGGCACATCAATAAGAATGATAACCAGAAAAATAGTATGCTGTTCTCAGCACAAACCAAGAGTAAGCCAATTTTATTTCATCCCTAAGAGTAAATGGAAACATAAGAACGGGAACGAAAAACCCAGCCGATATTATTTCAGCATTAATGACGTAATCAGCTGAAACAGACGTTACGCCAAAGATGCAACGATGCACACTGATTTCTCCCTCTCTCACTCTATGTGATTAACCACAACCGAGATTGTATGTAGCGCCTCACAGATTGCTCTTATTAATTTTGGTAGATGATGTGCTTGAATAGACAGAGGTGGCTCTTATGACGCACACAAGTGAATGGAATAATACATGAAATGTATTCACAGTTGCGAATACATACGATGGGTGCTTTTTAAGTAAGTACCGTTTTGAAACTTAAAAAAAGACGTGCAAAGATATCTTAATAATTTTATTTTTACATGATAGCCTGTTCCTTAATTACTTTTCTACATAATTTCCGTCAATATTGAGCACTTCTCATAACGTTGTACCAGTTTTTGAATACCCTCCTCATAGAAGTCTGCCGCTTGACTTGTTAACCACTGCATCACCACTGTTTTGACTTCGCCGTCGTTTTGAAGACGCTGACCGCCCAGGTGTTTCAAGGGCAGGAACAGATTGCAGGAACTGGGCGAAAGATAGGGGTTCTACGGAGGATGATATAGAGTTTCCCATCGAAAAGATGTGATGAGATCTTTGATCTGATTCGCCACATGCGGACGGGCATTGTCTTGCAGCAAAACGATGCCCTTGCTCAACTTCCGTGGACTGTTGCTTTGATTCTGGTGTGAAGTAGGCCATCCATGTTTCGTCGCCGGTAACAATTTGGCTTAAGAAATCATCACCGTCGTTGTGGTACCGCTCAAGGAAAGTCAATGCACTGTCTAAACGTTTGGTTTTGTGCACATCCGCCAACATTTTCGGTACTAAACGTGCGCATAATTTTCGGTAATTCAAGTGCTCGGTCACAATGCCATACATAACACTACGAGAAACATTAGGAAAGCTATCCCGCAAGGAGGAAATCGTAAAGCATCTGTTTTCTCTCACCTTATTGTCAACTTCCTGCACCAAACTTTCATTAACGACCGAAGGACGCCCACTCCGTTGTTCATCATGCATATTTGTGCGGCCATCTTTAACTGCTCTCACCCACTTTCTTACCATTTCATCACTCATAATGTGTTCTCCGTAAATTGCACAGATCTCAAGATGAATATCGATCGCTTTTAGGCCTTAAGCACTAAGAAATCTTATAACAGCCCCTACTTCACAGTCGGCGGGACTCACGATTGTCGGAGGCATCTTAAACACTCAGCAGACAACATAAACAAGAAAGAATCAGACTGTAATGGTGTCAGTGCGTAGATTAAGGTACAGGCTTTCATGTAAAAATAAAATAATTGAGATACCTTAGCACGTCTCTTTTAATTTCAAAACGGTACTTACCTAAAAAACACGACTTGTACAACCATCAGTTGTATAATGGAATGATGACAATGAAAATTTTCTCCAGACTGGGACTCGAACCGGAATTTCCCTCTTTACGCAAGCGGTTGCCTTAACTGCTTCGGTTATCCGTACACGATTCTCACCCAGACCCAAACTTCCATACTTCTTTGTCCAACCTGCACTCGTACAGTTGCTGTTATTCCCGTATCGCTGGGTGAAGGGGGGGGGGGGGCAGGGGGTAAGGGACACACACAATTTAATTGAAAATGGGTTCCTGGTCCCGGTGGACAAATGCTTTTGTTCTCAAGAAGTACAATGCAATGTTCCTTCAGACATGCATGCAGCGACTTACAATTGAAATGTCCTTTGCCCCGCGCACCCTTGTACGAGTGCAGATTGTGACACGTGAACGATGACACATGGAAGATTGCGTCTGGCGGTGAGTCGTGCGCCGATAGCCAAAGCTGTTCAGGCGTCCACTCGCGTAAAGCGGAAAATCAGGGATAGAGTCTCCGTCCGGCTCACAATTTCACTTTCGTTGTTCTCTTACACAGCTGTATTTGCAACTGCGATTATACTTCATGTACTTCACGATAGCCACAGACACATATTCCTTCGAACATACACGCATGTCCTAAGGAACATTCTATCATACTTCTTAACGTCACAGGCACTGCAGTATCGTACCGTAAATGAAGTAAGTAAGCCTTGCGTCCAATACGTGAAACTCCATTACACTCTGCCGCTCCGCATGTCGGCAACTGTGAAGTCAGTCATGTCGCAGAGGACGAATGAAAAAGTGCACGGATTATATTAAGAGAGGCCAAGGGAATCCTTGTGACGCTTACGCCACAAGGAAGTTAGCACAAACGACTGACTAACGATGTATTTGTTGCATAGCTTAGCGACAAGAAAACCCAATAAAATTTAACTCTTTAAACATCTGCGAGACGATGAAAGCAGTAAAACTGGAATAGATTCTTTTCAGTTTCCCTAGCTAGTGTTGGTTTTCTTTTATTTTAATTTATGAAAGCTTGCATGGAATCGATGTAAAGGATACTTTTGTCTCGCACCCGGGACGGTAACGCACAGCGCTATACTTTTGTTAGTGCTACAGATGTCAGAGTAAAGTAAGCAGCAGTTTATAGGCAATTTTCTGTCCATTGCCTGCGCTGATAAAATCTGTTTTGGGCCGTGCCATCAGCAAGCCAATGAGAAGCTAACTCAGTGCTCATTACCTTATTTAATGTGTCGGTGCTGACGGGCTCATAACCAGCCAATTAACATAGGGATTGTTGTCTTGTGGCAGGATGAGAATGGGACATTTTCCTGAGGCACTGGACAGGCTCCAGCACTAACTGTTAGCACCGGCGGCTGCCCCCAGTTATTCCCACTAAGCAACAGCGATATCCTTAAGATCCATCCGGCTGTTTCTCCTTTTAGTTTCTGTGATATGTGTTTTTGGTGGTGCGGGTTATCAGCCCACAGCCCCCGAGTGTCCTGGTGGGGCTGCCACCTCACGGCCTGGACACCTGCCAAGGTTTCATTTCAGGGCCTTACCCCTTAGATAGCTTGTCTTCACCACGACTACAGGACGCTATCCATCTCTTCGCAGTGAGGCCTATGTGCATCAACGTTGTCCTGGTTTCCAAGGATCTTCCGCTGTCCACATTAAGGGACTGTGTCTACTGCCACACAAGCATAGGGACGAAAAGGCAAGGAAGGGAGTGTATAGGATGGGACAGAACAGAATAGGATAGGTCAGGACAGGACAGGACACTAGACGGGACGTTGTGAGAAACACTTTGTCTGAATCCTATATGGAGACCTGTCCGGCTTGGGAGGCCCTGCTGGTAGTTACACCACTGCCGGCATAGCCCTCCACTTCGTTGGATCACACAAACCCCCTCCCCCACACGCACAGTGTTTCGTTGACGTGGCGTCTCCGATAGCTGAATGAAAATGATTTTTATTACGGAGATACGTGTGTTCTACCAACTATCAAGGTGATTTATCTGTAAAACATTGTATTTGTGTACCGTAGATGTTTCGAGATTAAAGAACCTGAATACCTGGAAAACATACGTTGCTGAGGATAAAATACAGTGTAATAGACTGCTGAATTTTCCGGGTTGCAAGGTCGTGGCCCACGAAATTTTTTGTTTCCTGATGTCCCGTACAAAGTTGCCCTGCACATCTTCAGAATGTTGTTCTCCTGTTTCAGCTGAGTCTTTCCGAGGAAGATTCATTGACCAGTAGCATACAACCCGTAAGATTCACCAGCAACTGAGACAATAGCCCGTTAGCGCCGCCATTATATGAACAAATATTTATGCGGAGGACCTTCTCTCGTATCCAAAATAAGTTAACTATTGACAAAAATCTTAATGTTCGCTTGAAACAATAAAGTTGACACATGCAGTACCTACAGAGGAGTGTTTCCCAAAATGAAGTTTTTTTGTTATTGTACAGTCTTCTTCTGCTCTTCATCTATCTGGAAATGTGAAGTTTTGATAAAATGGTTACTACACGGAGGAATGAAACAGTTTTTACATTTGGCAAGGGCAACGTGTGTACACCCTTCAACATTTTACACTACAGTTGTCCAATGTTAACTTCCACAACGACTACATTGACCACATTTTTGCTACTACTTGTTCGAATCTGATTTGTTTTAATCACTTAATTCAGAGGGTTGCAGCCAAATTCCCTTGAAAGGTGGAGAAAAGTTGCATTTACGTAATCTAGAACCGTTTTAAAGGGCTTTAGTTCGACCTAGGGCATTTCCGTCGATCCCACACATTTCACGGCAGTGCCTTACGGCAAAGACCTCCTCATCTTTACAACTCGTCGTGTCATTAACAACTAAATCAGAGACAAGGTGAGGGAAATGCTGAACCAATGCAATTTTTGTTTCATCAGAAAGTAAATCTGGGAACGCTTCACGATGAACCTAATGCGCCCCATGTTAATAGCACAAGGGACAGTATATAAATTTGTATACTTGTAGGGACATCCTCTTATACTCCAGCACATAAGTCAATGCGTGCTACACTGACATGGTGTGATATCTGTTCATAGGAAAAATTACAAAAAGTCAAAACTGGAGTACAAATTTTTCTAATAGCTTGCGAGAATGTGTGCGGCTAAATCAGCCGCTAGAGAGGCACAAGTGGGACGCGTTGCTGTTGGAGCCTTGAGAATTACGGGCAGGTTGCGTATCGAAATATCAAAAGATTTTATCTGGTCGAATTCTTGTAAATCATTCAAACCAACAAACTTTTATTTTTAATGCGACGACAAAGCATCATACAATCAGTACGACAAAAGCTGATCCTTGATACGAGATCGTGCTGGAAAGTATTACCCCTGAATTTTTTTATTCTGTTCGCAATATCGGTTGAGGTATTACATGTAATACTAGGTAGACATCCCCGCTTCATTGATGCAAGTTGCAAGCCTCTGCCGCAAGAGAGCTCCAAACTGCAGCGTGTGACATGGCGTTGTGTAACATAGCTACGTCGGTCCGCAAAAAAAGCGTGCTGTAATCGAGTTACTAACCACAGAAGAGCTCGTTAACAAATGGAGCGGTCTCTCCTTCTGCATTAAAATGTCAGTCCAAGCATAAGCGCTGCGACATCTGCAACAATCCGAAGCCTTGGATTCACTGACATAGAAAATCCTCCATATAGTCCTAACTTGATCCCATCTCATTATCATCTGCTTCGAAAACTTTAAGAACATCTTCGAAGGTTTCACTTTTATAGTGATAAAGCGATGAAAGCGGAGGTGAGTTGTCGCTCAGTCAATAAAGTCAACCATTCTACAGCGGCGGTATCAGCCAACTGGCTTCTCGTCGGGAGAAATGAGTTCGTTGTCAGGGCGACTATGTTGAGATATAAATATGTAGACATGAAGAGTTAAGATGTGTTGTTGTTGTGGTCTTTAGTCAAGTGACTGGTTTGATACAGCTCTCTCTCCATGCTACTCTATCCTGTGCAAGCTTTTTCGCCTTCGAGTAACTACTGCAACCTACATCATTCTGAATCTGCTTAGGATATTCATCTCTAGGACTACCTCTACAATTTTTATCCTACACGATTCCCTCCAATGCTAAATTGGTGACCCCTTGGTGCCTCAGAAAGTGTCCTACCAACCTGTCCCTTCTTTTAGTCGCGTTGTGCCACAATTTTCTCTTCTCCTCGATTCTATTCAGTACCTCCTTATTAGTTACGTAATCTACCCATCTAATCTTCAACATTCTTCTGTAGCACCACATTTCGAAAGCTTCTATTCTCTTCTTGTCTAAACTATTTATCATCCAAGTTTTGCTTCCATACGTGGCTACAATCCATACAAATACTTCCAATACAGGCTTCCTGACACTTAAATGTATATTCAATGTTAACAAATTTCTCTTCTTCAGAAACGCTTTCCTTGCCATAGCCAGTTTACATTTAATGTTCTCTGTGGTGTCACCGTCAGACACCACAACTTGCTAGGTGGTAGCCTTTAAATCGGCCGCGGTCCATTAGTATATGTCGGACCCGCGTGTCGCCACTATCAGTGATTGCAGCCCGAGCGCCGCCACACGGCAGGTCTAGTCAAGAGAGACTCCCTAGCACTCTCCCCAGTTGTACAGTCGCCTTTGCTAGCGATGGTTCACTGACTACATAGGCTCTCATTTGCAGAGACGACAGTTTAGCATAGCCTTCAGCTACGGCATTTGCTACGACCTAGCAAGGCGCCATATTCAGTTACTATTCTGAACAGATAATATTGTGAATCATGTGCCGTCGAAAGCGACGTTCATCATTAATGGATTAAAGTTAAGTATGAAACTAATTACTTCCGATTTCTGAATTCTAATTCCTTGGCATGTTCGAGACCTCACGTCAGTATAGTTGTTCCCTCCTCACGCCAGCCTGCGTGAGGTAAAACGCGTGCATTTCGGCCTCCATTCCTAACACGATGTGGCTCTTCTGCCAACTACAACATTCTCACTGCTTCGACCATCATCAGTTATTTTACTCCCTAAATAGCAAAACTCATCTACTAATTTAAGTGTCTCATTTCCTAATCTAATTTCCTCAGCATCACCTTACTTCATTCGACTACATTCCATTACTCGCGTTTTGATTTTGTTGATGTTCATCTTATATCTTCCTTTCAAGGCACTGTCCATTCCATTCAACTGCTCTTCCAGGTCCATTGCTGTCTCCGACAGAATTACAATGTCATCGCAAACCTTGAAGTTCTTATTTCTTCATAGATTTTAGTTCCTACTCCAAATTTTTCTTTTCTTTCCTTTACTGCTTGCTCAATATACAGATTGTATACAATCGGCGAAAGACTACAACTCTGTCTCACTCCATTCTCAACCACTGCTTCCCTTTCATGCCCCTCTACTCTTATAACTTCCATCTTTATTCGGCACAAATTATAAATAGCATTTCTTTCCCTGTATTTGGCCCCCGCCACTTTCAGAATTTGAGAGAGAATATTCCAGTCGACACTGGAAAAAGCATCCACTAAGTCTAGAAATGCTAGAAAATACGTTTGCCTTTCCTTAATGTATCTTCTAAGACGAGTCGTATGGTTCGTGTGGCCTCACGTGTTCCAACATTTCTACTGAATCCAAACTGGTCTTCCCCGAGGTCGGCTTCTACCAGTTTTTCCATTCGTCTGTAAAGATTTCATGTTAGTATTTTGCAGCCATGACTTATTAAACTGATAGTTCGGTGATTTTCACATCTGTCAACACTTGCTTTCTTTGGGGTTAGACTTATTATATTCTTCTTGAAATCCGAAGGTGTTTCGCCTGTCTCATACATCTTGCTCACCAGATGTTAGTTTTGTAATGGTTGGCTCTCCCAAGGCTATCAGAAGTTCTAATGCTATGTTGTCTACTCCCGGAGCATTGTTTCGACTTAGGTCTTTCAGTGATCTGTCAAACTCTTCACGCAGTATCATATCTCCCATTTTATCTTCATCTACGTCCTCTTCCATTTCCATAATATTGCCCTCATGTACAACGCCCTTGTATAGATCGTCCTTGTGTACATCCTCAATATACTCCTTCCATCTTTCTGCTTTCCCGTTTTTGCTTGGAACTGGTTTTCCATCTGAGCTTTTGATGTTGATAGAGGGTGTCTCCTTAATTTTCCAGTAGGCAGTATCTATCTTACCCCTAGTGGTATATGCCTCTACCTCCTTACAGTTGTCCTCCAGCCAGCCTTGCTTAGCCATTTTGCACTTCCTGTCGATCTCATTTTTGAGACGTTTGTATTCCTTGTCACCTGCTTCATTTACTGCATTTTTATATTTTCTTCTTTCGTCAATTAAATTCAATATCCCTTCTGTTACAGAAGGATAACTACTCGCCCTCGTCTTTTTATCTACTTGATCCTCTGTGGCCTTCACTATTTCACGGTAAAACTACCCATTCTTCTACTGAATTTCTTTCCCCAGTTCTTGTCAATCGTTCGCTAAAGCTCTCTCTGAGACTCTCCACAGACTGTGGTTCTTTCAGTTTATCCAGGTCCCACCTCCAGTTCCTACTTTTTGCCGTTTCTGCAGTTTTAATCTACAGTCCATAACCAAAAACTTGTGTCCAGAGTCCACATCTGCCTCTGGAAATGTGTTACAATTTAACACCTGGTTCCTAAATCTCTGTGTTATCATTATATAATCTATCTGAAACCTTTCCACGTATACAACCTTCTATCATGATTTTTAAACCAAATGTTAGCTATTATTAAGTTGCGCCTGTGCAAAATTCTCTTCCTCTTTCATCCCTTACCCCCAGCCCATATTCGCCTACTACTTTTCCTCCTCTTCCTTTCCCTACTATTGAATTCCAGTAAACCCTGATTATTAAATTTTCGTCTCCCTTAGCTATCTGAATACTTTCTTTCATCGCATCATACGTGTCTTCAATCTCTTCATCTGCGGAGCTAGTCATTATATAAACTTGTACAACTGTGGTAGGCGTGGGCCTCGTGCCTATCTTGGCTACAATAATGCGTTCACTATGCTGTTCGTAGTAGCATATTAGCGGTCCTATTTTTTTATTCATTATTAAACCTGCTCCTTCATTACCCCTATTTGACTTTGTATTTATAACCCTGTATTCACCTGGCCAGAAGTCTTGTTCCTCACGTCACAGAACTTCACTTATTCCCACTATTTCTAACTTCAACCTATCCATTTCCGATTTTAAATTTTCTAACTTACCTGCCCGATTAAGGGATCTGCCATTCCACCCTCCGACCTGTAGAACGCCAGTTTTCTTTCTCCTGATACCGATATCCTCCTGAGTAGTCCACGCTCGGAAGTCGAATGGGGGATTATTTTATTTCCGAACTATTTTACCGAAGAGGATACCCTCACCATTGAACCATACAGTAAAGGTGCATGCCCTCGGGAGAACTTAAGGCTGTAGTTTCCCCTTGCTTTCAGCCATTTGCAATACCAACACCGGAAGGCCGTTTTAGTAATGTTACAAGGACAGATCAATCATCCAGACTTTCCCCTGCAACTACTGAAAAGGCTGGTGCCCCTCTTCAGGAGTCACACGTTTATCTGATGTAGAATGTCAGTAAGGTTTGTTTTCTTAAAAAAAAGCTTAAGAGTTTTCACATAAAATACCCGCGGCCTTACTTTTCAGCACGCCTTTGCCTAAAATGCTTTCGTTGCGGCTGCTTCGTATGTCTTCAACGACTAATAACGTATCGCGATTTTGTGTATGTTTGAATAACGCCGTCCCACTGTTAACACATTGTTAAGCAATGGCTTTCATTCAGTGATGCGGCAGCAGTTTGCAGTTCATGGCCGCGCTGCCACTTGAGACATGTTCTATCGGCATACGGAGTATAGCGAAGTGCCATTTGCAACACTGAACGCGTCACGGACCCATTATTTTTGAAGTGTAGTTGATCTTACTATCACTGTTTGAGTGAAAAGTTTTGCAGTGTTCGTGATGATTTAGCAACGTTTTACGTGCAGGAGCAACAATATTTCGTGATATTTTCTCTTGAGAATACAGATAAGAATTACGTAAACGAATGTACCTTCGGAACATATTTACAGACATGATACTATTGGTTAAACGCTGTATTACAAATGGTTCGACCGGCCGGTGTGGCCGAGCGGTTCTAGGCGCTTCAGTCTGGAATCGCGCGACCGCAACGGTCGCAGGTTCGAATCCTGCCTCGGGAACGGATGTGTGTGATGTCCTTAGGTTAGTTAGGTTTAAGTAGTTCTGAGTTCTCGGGGACTGATGACCTCAGATATTAAGTCCCATAGCGGTCAGAGCCATTTGAACAATTTTTGAACAAATGGTTCTTTGATTCAAAAGTAATTTTCCATTAACTGATGATGTTCCCCTGCGAAGAAGGTGTTGGTGCCCATCAGTAAATCAAAGAACTAATGTACTTCTGCGGTCGTGTACTTCCGAAAACTTGCAGAAGATGGACGTAGCAGAAGTTAGTCTCCTGTCGACGATGGGGTCGTTACAGACGGAAGGCAAACTCTAATTGGGGACAAGGGGTAAGAAACATCAGCAATGCCTTTCAAAGGAACTAATATGGAATGAACCATATGCGATTTACAGAAATCGAGGTAAACCTAATTCTGGATGGATGGATGGATGAATGGGGATTTTAATTGCGATCCTCCCTAATACGGGACCAGCGTTTCTTCACTACGCCACCTTCCTTGTTAATCTACAGAAGAAGCTGTAATCTCAGTTCACCTATGCCATGACACTTTAATTTAAAAATTTTGAACATGCATCAGCTTCTGTCGAAACCTGTTGCTCGCTTGTTAACCGAAGAAAAACAGTAACTTCTTGTGAATTATTGTAACGAACTCTTGCAAGAGTCTGATAGTAACGAGGATCATTACGTGAGAAGAACTTTGAATCTACGACTACTACGCTAAGACCAACAGAAAACGAGCTCCTCGTCAGTGTGTGAAGGCCCAAGGGATGCCTACCGGCCGCCGTTTCATCCTCTGCTTTGCGGCGTCATGCGGGTGCGGAACGGAGGGGCATGTGGCCAGCGCACCACAGTCTCGGACGTTTTGCAGATTTCCCAGACCTTCGAGTCACTACTACTCGATGAAATAGCTCATCAAATGGCTTCACGTAGTTGAGTGCACTCAATACCATTCCTCCAACCAGAGAAAAATCCTCGGCAGTACCGGGAGTCGAACCCAGATCGTACGCAGTTCTCTATGCTAGTCACTCAGCTTTGACGCCAGGCCATTAAGGAACAGCTGCTGGTCAAAAGAAAGTGGCGGGGGGGGGGGGGGGGGCTCCAATGCCGCCCACCCCCTCAGGTCTAATACCATGGTTGCACAAAAATGAAAGACCGCTGCATCCAGTGTGTATATGATGGTAATCGCTTTACTCAATAAACAGATCGCACCTTACTGGCTTCGCAACCGTCTTGAAATGGTTCTGCGAGAAAACTGACATAATAGGAACATAGTTGTGGCAAGACAACTTACAGTTTCTTCATCATGATAATATCGTCCACCTTGTCAGCTTTGTGGGTTCACGATATTTTTGTGGTAAAATAAGATTACATATCTCCTCTCAGACACCTTACGACTGTGTATCCGAGACCACGATCTTTGTGACTTCTTTGTTTCCATAACTAAACTAAGAACTCAGTTTAAGTAAATGTTTTGACAAAGGGAACTATCCAATTTGACATATCGAAATGTGCCCTGGAATTTTTTTAAACAGGAAGAATTCACCGAGAAAACACAGTACCAAAATTTTTTCTGCTAATACAGAATGCAAGTATTAAAAAAATGTTTAAATCTGCCAAACTCCTAGCTCGCCAGGAGGCTGGAGGATTTCCCACCCCTGCTGTAGGTGTAGCAGACAACAAATGCTCAAAACGGCGTGCACATATCCTTGCTTGACGGCACATCGGTAAACAGATAACAGGGTGCATCGCGATCGTAATATGTAAAGCGACATTCAGTTCCCGTTGATAGTTTCCCTGACACAGTTGGTCACACTTACTATTCGCTTGCATTTGCGACTCATTAACAAATTCATAATATTTGCGGTATCGTTAAGTATTGATAATGGAGATAAAACTGAATTAATTGTGTTTGTGATTTCTTCACATACACTTGCTAATAGCATCTGTCTTCGTGCAGATTCCATAGTTTCACAGTAATATGAAACACAATTAATATTTTCAACCTTGCAAAAGTAAAATACGAAGAACGGCGCATGGAATTAGAATCATCTCCTTCTCTTGAAGATCTACATATGTGTTATTTCTTAAATAATTTTTTGGGGAAATAACTCGGACAGTTCCGGACTCGATTGTAGTGCCAAGAACTAATTAAAGTCCAGACCCAAAATAGAGTACCTTCCAAGTCCAAAGAAAATATGTTCAGCAATAGCTTTAAATGAAACTTACAAAAGGGTGGACGAAAAACTATTCGAAAGATTATAACCTGCACGTGAGTCAATGCACCATTACCGAGGGCGATCTATGAGGCGGCGCACACTCAGTTGCAAGTATGATGAACATTACTGACTTCGAGGCTTCTTCGACGTGGTTAAAAGATTCAGGAAATTATGCGGAAAAGAGTCTGTGGGGGCGGCGAAGAAGTTGTCGAATGAGTTGTTTGAATGTTCATTTCACGTAACAGACTATTGCCGATGCAACATATGTGGGACGGCGAAGAAGTCGTTGTTTAATGTTGAATGAAAGTTGAACATTGCCACCTTAAATCACGCGAGCCTGGCAACTAATTTGGTGGCCAGTCAGAAAGCGAAGGGAAACTTACTGACCTTAGTTCCCAGTCTGCACGGCCACATTCCTGTACAGCCCAGCTAAACGAAAAATATCCATAGTTCTTCACGAGATTAGGGCTGCTTCAATAAAATTTAAAGTTCCAAACAAGATTTTATTATCTTAAAGGCTCACACAAATTACTCGAAACTTCTGAAAATGCTAAAGACATTAAATATTGTTAATTCAGCCAATCGTTTAATAGTTCAGAGGCGACTTCTACAGCAAGTTCCTCCCGAATAGTTCATTACTCTAACTAACGGTGCTCTATTAATAGTTCGCAATAATGTTAAAAAAAAAGATTAATGCTCGCCTTAAAAGTGGAGTTAGTCACCACTTGCCACGCGGAATTATACTTCACACGGACGGCACAATAACAGTTTGTTACCGAAGTCTAAACGATCCAGGACGGTGTACAGTCCTCGCGATTTTCAATGTCCGTTTACATTGCTAAGTACGCGCATGTCACAGCCCGCTATGACGTCACCCGAGGCGAGGCGCGATCGGACGTTAAGCTCGCGTGGACTAGGCGTTGGTCTAATGCGGAGTGAGCTTACTACTGCCTCTGCCGCTCTTTTTATATAGCTCCGGCGCGTACCGCCAAGAAAGCATCTGTTCTTTTCGTTCCTATGCAGACGCCTGCAGCCAAAATGATCGCTATCTCAGGCACATAATCTTAAATATCACATTTAATAATAGCTTTACAAACTTCTCAATTTTTGTATACATACATCTGAGCAGTACAGAAGCACGTAGAAAATCTCAGCCCGCTAAAATTAAAACTTTACTCTCTAGAATTTTTACAATGGAACTAACGGTAGATTGTTACCTCTGAACCATAGCTTTATCAAGACTTGTATCAGCTGTTAATTATGCTACAAGACTAAAACTTGGTGTAGCTTTGTTAATTGTCCTATCTGATCATTGGTCTTAAAGAATTTGTTTTATCATTAAAATTTAAAGTACTTAATCTATAATGCTTATGTACATTTTACTCACAAAAGTAGTTTTTACTAAATTACTACAAAACTAGAAGAGGTAACTGATTGTGGTATTTCCATTATTATTATTAGGGTGAACTGAAGCATCCTACCAATTTTCAATATTGTAGCTCTATTATTTCGCGCCTCTGATTTTTCCGAAAAACGCGGATTCTGGAGTCAATTTTAGTTTTATGGTTTTGGAAACCAGCACCACTCATTAATGACTTCTTACTGCACCTTCTCACCAAATTTTGGCTTCCTAGCGTCATTATTTAGCGCCTCCTATTTTTCTTTCAAAACGTGAATTTTACGTAAACTACTAATTTTATAACATTAAGATTTGTTACCTGAAACATTATTACATAGAACTATACTTTAACAAAGTTTTACACACAAATCTTAATTTTTACTTTTATGTTAAATGTGGTGCAATACTATATGCAGGCGCGTTACGATGACGTGACGCTACTAGCAGTGAACTAGGGTAAGTCCCGTGCACTCGCTCGCCTCTGTATCTTATACATGATACAGCGCTTGCTTTGCTTCAAGTCGCAAAATTACGAAGTTTACCCCCAAGTAAACGTGTAGAGGAGATGTCATTAATAAGCAGTGCTATACAGAAACTCGTAGGTAACGTAAAGGCGACGCTTTTTGTTATCCCATAAAAGCTGCGTATAAAGACAACCAGTCCAGTTTCGTGCAAACCGCACTTTGTCATTTCGATCCACAAAAGACGGAGTCGCTTATTCAGTCGATGAATGCTACAACAATACCAACGATAAGTATCAGTGAACTACTGTTACCGCAACTTTATCCTTGTCTCCAGGAATGTCAAGGCAAAAGGGAGCAAAAATTTAAAAACGGGGCTGTTTACTTGCAAAAGTCTTGTAATGGGAGTAAAAAAATCTGAAAAAATAGAGAGAATAATTTTCGGTGTTGTATCCAAGTAGTCTTCATAGTATCTGCAGAGAATTATTCTTTGCGTTTGTTAGAATCGTCTTCTTACATAACGTCTTCTCTCTCCTTAGGAGGACAAGGAAAAGAATGTTAACACATCAAGGATTCCACCCAAAACTAGGGTGATATACCCCCTCGATAAAAAGATTTTTCAGTAGTTCAGATGGTTCAAATGGCTCTGAGCACAATGTGACTTAATATCTGAGGTCATCAGTCGCCTAGAACTTTGAACTACTTAAACCTAACTAATCTAACGACATCACACACACCATACCCGTGGCAGGATTCGAACCTGCGAACGTAGCTGTCGCGCGGTTCCGGACTGAAGCGCCTAAAACAGCTCGGAAACCGCGGCCTGCTTTTAAACAGTGCAAAGCATTTTCCAGATAATGGTAGGACAACATAATTTTTGATAACTGTTTGTTATTTCAGATTTATCAGCGGAACAGTATTGTTAAACTTCAGTAAAGTCTGCATTGTTAGTTTGCAACACCACAGTTCACGACTTTGACGAACTATTCCCGGAACGTAGCAGAATATGCATAACAACGACCATGAGCATTTCTCACTCAATTCCAGTTCTGTCTAAATAAACCTTGTAATTACTGTAAAGTGCCTGAATTGATTAATGTTTCTTTTTCTCACGTGCGTCTCTTGTAAGTAAAAGGTTTGTGGTCGTCATCCAACAGACACATTCCATTTTCGTGACGACTATGGGCATGAACAAGGAACTATTTCACTGTTAGCAAAATATGCATTATTCAAAAAGTATCGTAGCCACCGTGCTACAGGAATAGTTATAAAATAGTTAATGTCAACAAATTAAAGTCCGGACTGATCGAAGTCGTCTGTAATATAACATCATTCACTGTCTTCATTATCTTTCTCCTTCGAGTCACATGTGTAAAAATTCCATCTGTAACAGCTTATCTGTCGGTATGAACTGCAAGCTATTCAAAAAATTAATAGTATGAGACATTTTTTGTGTGGCTTCAGTAGCTTAAAATTCCCGTGCGTGCAATTTTGGGCTTCATGCTAAGTAGCGCTAGGGTTTGTCACGGCTATGTCTCCTTATCAGCCGATACGAACACTAGGAAGGAAGGGCTGCACAAATCACTGTTATAAGCTGTTCATGTGGCAAAATTAAGACAGTGCATTTTATTCTATGTATTCCACCTGTGTGAAAAATTTCAAAATCGCTTCCGACATGGCGGGTTGGTCCCTTCCGTTGTTAGTACAAGGCACTGAATGAGTTTTCAAAATAAACTTTCGAGAACTGCACTACAAAGTGGAAATACCAGTGGGACAATTGTGCTACTAGAATACTCGAATTCTCAAAAGGATTCTCTAAATATGGATCAGTAAGATGAATAAAAATTAATTATTAACAGTTAGGTTTGTTTTTGAACAAGTCCGGTATAAAATATTTATGCAGCACGTGCAATACGTAACAAATGTGAAGTAATTCACGTACGACTCAAGCACTTTGCCCATCCTAGCCCGTGCACTAATACAAGCAAGTTCCTGTCACAGCATAACTTTTGGTCATTTCCTCACGCTGTGGCATTGGCATATCCGCCAGGCGATGTATTACCGGTATGGTACTTCATAAGGTTTAAGTTTGAATTTGCGCCCAGCTCTGTGGGCAGATGCTATTCACACATCAGTCTGAGGTGTTGAATAGCGCCAACGACTTTTTCGGACTTCTTTCCAAAGCTGCTTCTACTCGTCTGTTTCGGTTGGTTAACTCAGCATAGCTTAAATTAGGTTGGTTACCGTATAGAATCGGTTAAAATACTTGCATCGCACATGAAAAAAACTGCATCACTACGGAAGCCGCCTTACGGTGTGTAACAGAGGGTAGTTTGTAAACCAATGTCACCGTCCTCTTTTCCTGCTCCACTCGCGTGTGGCACACTGGAAGGGCGATTGCCGGTAATCCTCCTCTCGAATTTTATTTTCATGGCCTTTTCACGAGATATACCTAGGGGAAGCAACATATGGGTTGACTCTTTTAGGAACGTATGCTCTTCAAACTTTAACAGCAGACCACACCACCCCCTGCAGGTTCGGGAGTTAGAATAGGCCCGCGGTATTCCTGCCTGTCGTAATAGGCGACTAAAAGGCCTTATATGATGGTCCCCTGTTGGGTTTGACCTCCATCTCTCAAAATTTTCCGAAGAGCAAGCCGATTGGGGAAGGGCGCCTTACTTGGTGCATTGTGTCCATCTTGCGATCAGACCTTTCGCCAGCTTATACACCGTTGAACTGCAGTCCTGTCCGCTCTCCATCTCTTGGCCATGACTCTGTTTCTGCTTGCAGATTACACCTTGCACTGTGCAGTGCCTCTTTCTCCACCGACGGCGACCATGGACCAAATGTTACCTAACATCCAGCACGGTAGCCAGTCCGTTGTGGTGGGGCCGCCATGTACCCTGATGGTTGTAGCCCCCTGACAACACAGGGATCGCTCTACTGATGCCTGCGCCGTTAACTCCCGTCGTATGCCAAGGAGTAGATGCCTATCCTCCTGGGGTATCGGGACTCCCGGCAACGGCCATCCTGCCAGGTGGCTCTTGCCGTGGCTGGGTGGCGCCCGTGGGGAGGGCCCTTGGTCGGAGTAGGTGGCATCAGGGCGGATGACCCGCAATGAAGCGTGGTACATCGTCTCTCGCTGGTGGCCAGCCGCCAGCAGTCTCTAAGCGTTCTCGGGCTCAGTTTAACGCTCAGAAGTACGATCCGAAAACGTTCCCCTCCCTGGCCACACCGTGGGAGGAACGTAAGTCTCAGGATTGCAGTAGCAGTTATTCGCCCCGCTTCTTAGTTTGTACGAGGGCTGATAGAGAGTCTTTTCTCTCCACAAAGTCCCAGTTCTTCGTCGAGCATTTAGAGGACAAGTTTGGGGAGGTGGAGGGCTTGTCAAAAATGCGCTCTGGGTCAGTCGTGATACAAACGGCATCCTCTGCCCAGTCACGACGGATACTCACTTGTGACAAGTTGGGGGATGTTGCCGTTACGATCACACCCATAAGAGTTTAAATATGGTCCAGGGAGTTATTTACCATAGGGATCTTCTTTTGCAGTCTGATGAAGAGCTGCGCGCCAATTTAGAGCGCCGAGGTGTACATTTCGTCCGGCGCGTTCATCGGGGTCCTAAGGAAAATCAGATTGCTACCGGTGCCTTCATCTTGGCCTTCGAAGGGGATACATTACCGGAAAAGGTCAAGGTGATGGTCTACCGATGAGACGTTAAACCCTATATCCCTCCCCCGATGAGGTGCTTTAAGTGCTGGAAGTTCGGCCATATGTCTTCTCGCTGCACTTCCAGCCTCACATGTCGAGATTGCGGACGCCCATCACATCCCAATACTCGATGTGCCCCGCCTCCCATCTGTGTCAACTGCGGGGCTACCCACAGGGTAGTATTTGGAAAAAGGGACCGATGACCGTAGCAGTCTGGTCCCTTTAACCCACACAAACCAACCAACCAGCAGACCACACCGTGATGCAGAACGACTCTCTTGCAGTGTCTCCCACTGGAGTTGGCTGAGCATCTCCGCGACACTTTAGCGCTTACTAAACGAAACTGTAACGAAAAATGCTGCTTTTCTTCTGATACAGATGCTCTTTAGGGCAAACAATATTTATCAGGACATGCTCTCTTGTATTAGTGTGTAACTCTGGATGGGATTGTTGAAATAATACTTGCTTTAACTTGTGTGCACAGTTCATGTGCTAGCTTTTCTATTGAGCACTACATCGGTGAATTGCGTACCTGTTACATGTATGCGAGATTATGTAAAAGCGATCATGATGAGTAGTGAGCCATGTTTGTGAGAGAAGGGAGAGTGCAAGGAAGCCTGCTTCTATGAAGAGGGAGCATACGACGCTCGGATGACAATCGACAGTGTCACATGTCCTCACTTCACGAGACACTGAGGAGAGCTTTGAAATTTAACCCACGACGTCGCCACCAAGGCTGGCAATCAGGAACCTTACTCCACACCGTTTCCTCCCCTTGCCGGTCGTAAATATCTCTCGTTAAATTTATTCTGCACTCATCACATACACTCCTGGAAATGGAAAAAAGAACACATTGACACCGGTGTGTCAGACCCACCATACTTGCTCCGGACACTGCGAGAGGGCTGTACAAGCAATGATCACACGCACGGCACAGCGGACACACCAGGAACCGCGGTGTTGCGCAGCATTTGTTCACCGCCGCCGTCAGTGTCAGCCAGTTTGCCTTGGCATACGGAGCTCCATCGCAGTCTTTAACACTGGTAGCATGCCGCGACAGCGTGGACGTGAACCGTATGTGCAGTTGACGGACTTTGAGCGAGGGCGTATAGTGGGCATGCGGGAGGCGGGGTGGACGTACCGGCGAACTGCTCAACACGTGGGACGTGAGGTCTCCACAGTACATCGATGTTGTCGCCAGTGGTCGGCGGAAGGTGCACGTGCCCGTCGACCTGGGACCGGACCGCAGCGACGCACGGATGCACGCCAAGACCGTTGGATCCTACGCAGTGCCGTAGGGGACCGCACCGCCACTTCCCAGCAAATTAGGGACACTGTTGCTCCTGGGGTATCGGCGAGGACTATTCGGAACCGTCTCCATGAAGCTGGGCTACGGTGCCGCACACCGTTATGCCGTCTTCCGCTCACGCCCCAACATCGTGCAGCCCGCCTCCAGTGGTGTCGCGACAGGCGTGAATGGAGGGACGAATGGAGACGTGTCGTCTTCAGCGATGAGAGTCGCTTCTGCCTTGGTGCCAATGATGGTCGTATGCGTGTTTGGCGCCGTGCAGGTGAGCGCCACAATCAGGACTGCATACGACCGAGGCACACAGGGCCAACACCCGGCATCATGGTGTGGGGAGCGATCTCCTACACTGACCGTACACCTCTGGTGATCGTCGAGGGGACACTGAATAGTGCACGGTACATCCAAACCGTGATCGAACCCATCGTTCTACCATTCCTAGACCGGCAAGGGAACTTGCTGTTCCAACAGGAAAATGCACGTCCGCATGTATCCCGTGCCACCCAACGTGCTCTAGAAGGTGTAAGTCAACTACCCTGGCCAGCAAGATCTCCGGATCTGTCCCCCATTGAGCATGTTTGGGACTGGATGAAGCGTCGTCTTACGCGGTGTGCACGTCCAGCACGAACGCTGATCCAACTGAGGCGCCAGGTGGAAATGGCATGGCAAGCCGTTCCACAGGACTACATCCAGCATCTCTACGATCGTCTCCATGGGAGAATAGCTGCCTGCATTGCTGCGAAAGGTGGATATACACTGTACTAGTACCGACATTGTGCATGCTCTGTTGCCTGTGTCTATGTGCCTGTGGTTCTGTCAGTGTGATCATGTGATGTATCTGAGCCAAGGAATGTGTCAATAAAGTTTCCCCTTCGTGGGACAATGAATTCACGGTGTTCTTATTTCAATTTCCAGGAGTGTAATTAGACAATTTTTACACAAAGCTACGCGTTTCAAGAAACACTCTCTCATCATATGGCGAGTCAGATCATGAAAGCGTGCTTCATTAAGCACACGGCTCTGTGTTTAACATTACCTTATTGTGTGTTGCATGCGGAATACATATAACAAGCGGAACTACGCGCCCGTAAGATGAATAATATTGAAAAGAAAATATTTTCCACTGTCAGAATTCGAAATGCTACTCGCGAGTCGACTGCCATCATACACGAATGCGTTAGCGCCATCAAATTCGTAGGACAGTAAGGCAAAATGTCATGAAACGAGTCTGAGATAATGAAAGAACTAGAAGTGCAAAGCTTGTTCTATAAAAAAAAACCTATTTTACATTCAGCAATACTGTATGTAATCCAGAGGTGGGCTTAGCTGTAGAAGTCCTGTTCGTGAGCTCATGGTAGATATTTTTATGATTAAAAAATACGATGTTAAAAATAACAATTACAACGCATAAATGATGCCATACTTGAGATATGTATCATTGTGTTTGCTGCGTCCGTTTCTCTCTAAATTCGTTGTAGTTACCTTCTTTCTATATGGGGAACTCCTCCGCTACTAAACAGAAGGCTTTCAATTGCCACCACTTGCGTCTCACTGCACTTACATTTTAAGCGGCTCTAATAATCCATGCCGGCTGGGGTGGCCGAGCGGCTCTAGGCGCTACAGTCTGGAACCGCGTGACCGCTACCGTCGCAGGTTCGAATCCTGCCTCGGGCATGGATGTGTGTGATGTCCTTAGTTTAGTTAGGTTTAAGTAGTTCTAAGTTCTAGGAGACTGATGACCTCAGATGTTAAGTCCCATAGTGCTCAGAGCCATTTGAACCATTTGAACTAATCCATAATATTTGGCTTTTCCTTGTTCTGATGACTGGATCGGTGTTCACACAGACTGATGGCGCCAATTGAGGAACTACTTGAATGTAACGTACCAGATCCAAGTTCTGGAAATCCATGTCCAGTCTTACCGCACCCAAATGACGTCAGTGTGAGAGGATGACGCAGCGGCTGGTTGGAATCACATGGTTAATAAGTTGGTAGCTTAAGCTCAAAATGAAAGACAGTACTGTAAATGTTAAATATCTTGCTGCATTTCTCATTAAGGAGGTGTATTACATTTATAAGCTGACATGTTCCACGAGAGATAGGATTCATTATCCGTGAGACATGCAAACTAACAAATCCTGTTTGCAATCGTAATCATGCCAGAAAATTTCTTTAAATCCCAGTAAGTAAAGCTGTCATCAACTCGAAAGTTGGTTTGAACACCACAGTGATACACCAGACCTGATTCTGAGGGGAGTGGTATGCCGTTGCTTTGCTCCGACCTGTGAACTTACTTATTCAGCCAGTTATACGGGAACCAACAATTGAATGTGAATTCCGAAGAATTGTGAACTCGAAATTCTCCACATTAACAAACGTTGTCAGAGGAGAAATAAGACACAAATGACAAACAAAAATCTTGTGAGTGATTGGGGACTGGATCCTTAATCTGCCACCCTTCCACCGAGTCACATTTACAGACTAAAGACCGATAATCACAGCTTTAAAAAACCTACAGTGTTCTGAATAAACTGGCGTCATTTGAACTTAGTTTGACTCTGGGTCTTTACCAGGGCGTGATGAGAATTTTATTTACAATCACGAAGTAGAGTTCATTTCACTAACGACAGTATGACTTACTTTGAGGACCTTCGTCATGATACGAGTATGTTAAGGGCGACGTACATACTGGCGTTGAGCAGACGCAACGGCAACCTAAGTCATGACGATTGGCCAAGAGTGTCGCTGGCAGAGCCTCGCGCGATATTTCTCGTGTTACATTTGACATTACATGTCCTCTTCCGTGGGTCCCACGAGAAGGGCCTCCGGGATTTGCAAAGGAGGCGAGAACGTGCGTTTATAGAGCTCAATACAGTGAATCTGTTTAACAGCGATGAAATGTTACTATAGTAGAGTACTAACACAAGTTACAAAAAAACCTGAACATCAATTGGAGAAGTTTTTATGAAGATGCTATTCAATGGGGTACATATAATTGTCCAATACAAAAACTTTTTATTCGGTCTTAAACTCCACCATATTACGCACGAAATATTTGATACTTTGTTGAATACATGAGCACTTATGTATTTGGCTCCTTCTGAAACCCCTTGAAATCGGCATCGATCAGGAACGAAAGACCCCATATGAAACAAACGCTAGTTCGCTAGTAGAGTTCGAGAGCACTGAACGTGAGAGCAATCTCCGATTGCGGCCCTATATGAAATCTCCCGGAATTTATGCGCAAATTACTGCCTCGATGTTTGTGTAGAACTTTAAAACTTTTTTTTGGACTGGATGTTGTGTTGTCCTAACCATCATCAATTCATCCCCATCGACGCGCAAGTCGCCGAAGTGGCGTCAAATCGAAAGACTTGTACCCGGCGAACGGTATACCCTCCGGGAGGCCTTAATCACACGACATTCTTTTTACCGTGATATACAGATGGCACAATATTTCATTGTTTACATTTTATGGATAACATTCTTGGTTATCATCTGATTTAACGCTGATGTCAGTGTTATTACGCAGGATGAGTACAAAAGGGAAAAACAGTACATTGTTCAATTAAACTGACTGTAGCTGTAAAACGTTTTTGGATAAAAGGCAAGATCTTAACCTGGCTGCTCTCGTCGTATTGATACGGTGCAATCGATGTGCTTGTTTCATTTGTATACCGTAGTTCGTAATTTTATACATATGTAAGTAGTTTTGTAACGTCGTTTACTAAGAAATTTTTTCATATTGTGGCTGTCTGTGGGGCCACTTAATCCCTTAACCGTCCTTCTCCGGTCTCGTACGTGCCTTTCCACTCCAGCGACCATAGTGCTAGACAGGACACCGTATCCAGTGTCACTATATGATTATCAGCTAAGGGCCATACGTCGTCTGTCACAAATCTACTCACTTTCAGTGAACACACAACCACAATTTATAACACTACCATGTATCAGCTATTTCGGCCCTACACACTTTCCCACCTATTTTCCAGCACTTTCTTTACCAACACACCTAAACATACGCGCACACATGATGAACAACGAAAACCTGAAGACTGTAATATCACCACAGAACAAAGGTGATAAATGGGAGCATTTTCAGAGTTGACACATTACATGTAGAAAAAATGCGCTAACTGGTATGAGGTGGGAAGTGAAGAGACCTCAAACATTCTTTAATGAAACTATAAAATTTCTATTTCGATTCCAGAAGAATTTCTGTAATGAGAATGCCATTTATACCCATAGTCACCAGATAGAATAAAAGTAAAAAAAAAATCTTCTGAATAAATTAAACCATTCCAAAAGGAGAAAAACTTTTAACAATCGGGAATAATCAAAGACTTCAACAGGGTAAAGCTTTGGATACACTTTTATAGCGTTTGTATGAGAACGACTTGCCGCTAAAATAACATAAAGCAAGTTAGTATTTTTCCACTCGACACACGCATCATTCAAATGATTCAAATGGCTCTAAGCACCATGGGATTTACATCTGAGGTCATCAGTCCCCTAGACTTAGAACTACTTAAACCTAACTAACTTATGGACATCACACATATCCATGCCCGAGGCAGGATTCGAACCTGCGACCGTAGCGGCAGCGCGGTTCCGGATTGAAGCGCCAAGAACCGCTTGGCCACAACGACTGGCCCCACGCATCATACTAAATCTTGTTAGAGATAAAGAAACAGAAAAGATATTAACATCGTTTTTCAAATGATTGTTAAGGGTTTCCCGAAAATGGACTCTCTCTTAGCCAAAAAACTCTATATTAAATTCAGTACAACAAATACTGTAGCATCTAAAATTAATATATCAAATGAACAGGAGTCAATAAAGAGCGTAGAACGTTCCAACGCTGTGTTTCTTAGTGCCGTTGGAAACTGAACTTCAAAGAACGTATTACTGATCTACTTCAACAATTACGTGCGGAAATTCCTAGAATTGATAGTTTTGGAAATAAACAAATCAACATCTTAGCATTTTTAAATTAATTCTTGTTAATATCTATAGTGTAATTTTCTTGTGTAACTCATCTCTTAGAAAATAAGTACTGATTCCACATAAGCCAATAGAGAAAATAACATTTGTTATTCACCAACAATCATCTTGTACCCCGTTTTCATGGACTCAAACATTTTAACCTCTCATTCACAATATGTATAGTCCCTCAGAAATTCTTTGTTAACAGTTCATTTCAATTCGAGAAGAATTTTAATGTGAATAGCTACAATACTAGATGAAACATACGAGACCTCTCATTTGCTCAGAAAGAAGGTTCACACGCGGTCTAGAAATATTTGTTGCTTGTTTAGTAACATAAAATGTTAGGAAGATAACAACGCAAATTTTATACTAAGTCAAAATCATTTTTTCTATAAAATTTCTTTTATTACGTAAACGAACATTCATTAAAAAATGGTACAATTTGTAGCTAAAAAAAACACGTTTAATGTATCAATATCTACCTGCGTAGTATTACAAAGCAATGAGTTTGTTCTTTATAAATGTGAACCAGTGTTGTATTTAGTTACATGAAATTAGTCGCATGCAGACATACAGATACACGGGGGCAATTTTTTTCGACATCGAAATGGAAACCACAGTGAAAATCAGATATGTTCTATTTGCAACATTTAACTGCATGTTCGTGCTACTTGTCTTCACAATCGCCGCTCTGACTTAGAAATTTGTCGGGCCTTGCTACCAAGTTTCCAGTATCCCCGCCACAGAAGGCAGATGCTTGTGATTTCCGTCCTTTCCCTACTCTGGTCTGCAGCTCGTTTTCTGTGCCAAAATGCAGTCGTCATAGTCTGTGGTTCATTTGAGGGAAAAGAGGTAAACAGAGGGAGCCAAGTAAGCGATGTATGGTGAACTATCAAATATTCCCCATCGGAAACACTGCAGGGCATCTTTGTTGCTCCTGTAGTACGCGGCGGATAATTGTCATGAAGAAGGAAACTAGTGACAGTTACGTTACGTGGTCTCCATGAAATCAGGTTGGCTGATCGATTGATTTGGGTGAGGGGACTAAACAGAGAGGTCATAGGTCCCATCGAATTAGGGAAGGATGGGGAAGTAAGTCGGCCGTTCCCTTTCACAGGAACCGTCCCGGAATTTGCTTGAAGCGATTTAGGGAAATCACGGAAAACCTAAATCAGGTCGGCCGGACGCAGGTTTGAACTGTCACCCTCCCGAATGCAAGTCCAGTGTGATAACAACTGCGCCACCTTACTCGGCTAAACTCAGATGAAACCCTCATAAGAACTTCACACTTAGTGGGAGATACTATTTTCTAGGAATCTTTTCGTAAGTACTGTGTGCTCAGGAGTGAAAAATGCATCATAATGGGATGCAATGGCATAATAGGGGTACTGCGCAGCTTATCTGCGCAAAACGTCGCAGAATTTTCACTGAGGTTTTAATTTTGCGACCAATCGGAGGTCGAAAAATAATGGCCCTCGTGTCATATGTATGACACGTTCTCCATTAGTTCGACAGAAATTATGACGATGATTTACGAAAAATGAAAGGGAATAACTGTCTACATATACATCTGTACCCCATAAACCGCCTTACGGTTTGTGGCGGACGGTACTTTGTGCATCAGTGTTACTTCCCTTTCTGCTTGTTCCAGTAGTGGGAAGAACGACTGATGGTAACGTTCTGTATGTGCTCGATCTCTTTAATTTTAGCTTCATTATCTCACCGCGAGGTATATATTTAGGACAAAACAATACATTGATTGACACTTTTAAGAATGTACGCTGTCGGAACTTTAATAGTAGACCATAACGTGATCCAGAACGCCTCTCTTGTAGCGTCTGCCACTGCAACTGCCTGCGCTCCTCCGTATCGCTTTTGCGCTTACTAAACGAACCTGTAACGAGACGCCTTGTTCTTTTTTGGATCATCTCTATTTCCTCTAATAGTCCTAGCTGGCTCGGATCCCATATATACGAACAATAGTCAAGTATTGGCTGGAAGAGTGTATTGTAAATTACTTCCTTTGTTAATGGACTACATTTCCTGAGGATTATTGCAACGAATCTGTCTGGCACCTGTCTTACGATTAACTTTACGTGGTCGTTTCACTTATACTGTAAGATATTTTGTGGAAGTAACTGCTTCCATAACAGGCATTAGAGGCCTAACGGCCGCCTTGTTATCCTCTGACAATAGGTGTCACTGGATGCGCATATGGAGGGACATGTGGTCAGCACGCCACTTTCCCAGCAGTTGTCAGTTTATGAGACTGGAGCTGCTACTTCTCAGTCACGTAGCTCCTCAGTTTGCCTCACATGATCTGAGTGCACTCCGCTTGCTAACAGCTCTCAGCAGAACCCCACCCAAGTGCCTCACAAGCCCGACAGCGGTTAACTTCGGTGTTGTGACTTTAAGCGGTGTTACCACTGCGGCAAGACTGTTAGCAGAAATTCCATCACACGTGGAGATAAAACATCTTCCAATACTGTGTAATAGATGGACGTCAGAGAGAACTGAGGTGACATAAGTCATGGGATGCCTCCTAATATCGTGTTGGATCTACTTTTGCTCTGTGTAGTGCAACAGCTCGACGTGGTATGCACTCAACAAGTCGTTGCAGAAATAGTGAGCCATGTTGCCTCTATAGCCGTTTATAATTGGTAAACTGTAGCCTATGCAGAATTTTGTGCACAAACTGATCTCTCGGCTATGTCCCATAAATGTTTGATAGAATTCATGTCGGACGATCTGCGTGGCCAAATCAGGTGCTCGAATTGTCCAGAAAGTTGTTCAAAGCAATTTCGAACAATTATCGCCCGATGTCTTGGCGCATTGACGTCTTCAAAAACTCCATTGTTTGGAAGTCCATGAATGGCTCCAAATGGTCTTCAAGCAACCGAACGGAGCAGAGGATTAGATCCATTCAATGTAAACACAATCCACACCATTATGGAGCCACCACCAGCTAGAACAATGCCTTGTTGACAATATGGGCCCATGGCTCCGTGGGGTCTGCGCCACACTCGAACCGTACCATCAGTTTTTACCAACGGAAATCGAGACTCCAATGACACGTCTACGATTTTCCAGTAATCTAGGGACCAATCGATACGGTCACGAGCCCAGGAAAGGCGCTGCTGGCGATGTTGGCCTGTGAGCAAGCGCACTCATGTCGGCCGTCTGCTGTCACAGACCATTAACGCCAAATTTCGCCGCACTGTCCTAAGGGATACGTTGGTCGTACGTTCCACATCGATTTCTGCGGTTATTTCAAGCGGTGTAGCTTGTTTGTTAGCACAAGCAACTCTATGCAAACGCCACTGGTCTCGGTCGTTAAGTGAAGGCTGCGTTGTCTACGATGAGAGGTAATGCCTGAAATCTGACATTCTCGGCACATTCTTGACACAAATCTGAAGGATGTAAATTCAACTAACTACTTAGGGATTACAATTACAAATAACCTAAATCTTAAAGATCACATAGATAATATTGTGGGAAGAGCAAATCAAAGACTGCGATTCATTGGCAGAACACTTAGAAGGTGCAACAGATCTACTAAAAAGATTGCTTACACCACACTTGTCCGCCCTATTCCGGAGTACTCTTGTGCAGTGTGGGATCCGCATCAGGTGGGACTGATTAATGACATCGAAAAACTTCAACGAAGCTCGTTTTGTATTATCGCGAAATAGGGGAGATACTGCCACAGACATGATACATGAATTGGAGTGGCAATCATTAAAACAAAGGCGTGTTTCGTTGCGACGGGCTCTTGTCATAAAATATCAATTGCCAGTTTTCTCCTCCGATTGCGAAAACATTCTGTTGGCACGTACCTGCGTAGGGAGAAATGATCATCACGATAAAATAAGGTAAATCAGGTGCGCACAGAAACATTTAAGTGCTCGTTTTTCGCGCACCCCTTTCGAGACTGGAACGGTAGAGACCGCTTCAAGGTGGTTCATTGAACCTTCTGCCAGATACTTAATTGTGAATAGCAGAGTAATCACATAGATTTAGATGTAGAAACAAGTTTAAACTGATTTGAAAAAAAATTGGGTTAGTTGCCCATGTTAGTAGATAATGAAACACTGAGCCAATGTTGTGTCCGATAGGAAAGACCTGCTCAGGACACTAAATTGTCGATCTGTCATCTAGGAAAATTGGTTTCAGTTACAAGCAAATTGAATGCATCTGCTCAGTCGAGAGACCAGTAGTATCTACCGGTCATTTGGTAAAGCCTGTAGGGTCCAATACCACGAAGAAAGTAAATCATAAGAAAAATATCCGTTTACCGATCCTTGAATATTGCTTGGTGGTCGGAGACTCTTACCATGTAAGAGTAAAGGAGGAGATAGATAACACTGAAACAACAGCAGCGTGTTCTGTCACGGTCTCTTTTAGTTAGGACGACATAATGTACGGTTACCGTCATTTGTGATTAATGGAACTATGATACAGGATTGCAATTACTTTCCAATTTTCTCACGATTTAATCTTTGTTTGTGCCTATCAAACTTGTGCTTATTCTTTTCACTACTGTACTCTGTCAGGCAAATCCAAGTATTAATGAATGTTACTGTTTCTGGTACATGGGTTTTATACGTTAAAATCGGCCTGACTATGTATTCAGTGATTCTACTTTGAGGGAAATGACCGTCGTAATGAAATAAGAAAAATCAGAGTTCACATTGAAAGACTAAACTGTTCTTTTTTCCCTATTCGATAGCGGACAGGTCATGAAATAATTTGAAAATAGTTCTATAAACTCTGACAAGTACTTCAGCATGAAATGCAGAGTACGCATGTAGGTATAGAAATATGTCTCCTAATTGAAGACGACGTGGCCTATGCATCTCTATATATAACATATAATTATATTTACGGGCGATTTGATGATTAAATCTTTCCTCAAAGGCAGCAGAAAGTATAGTATCGCTTAACAGAGATCTGTAAAATCATTACACTATTCCCGGCATCCAGTTCTCTTAATTAAAGATGACTTATAAGATTTGAAATAGTTTCAAATGCTCTGGCAGAAAGATTTTGAAGCTATCTGAGGACGTTTGCAAACGACGCAGTTGTATATAGCACGTAGCGTCGTTAGACTTGCTAAGAACTAATGGTATCGCAAACAAAAGTTATGCAGTGCCTGAAGGTAGATGCAATGAAACAATACCGTTTGAACAAGGGCTAGGTAACCTGTCACTAAAATCAGTTACAGTCGGAAAGAAATTTGTGAGTGTTTGTGTGTGACTTCCTGCATGATGAGCAACGAAAGGCCATGTTAAATAAATTAACGAGTTAAAGTTGTGATTATTAAATGTCCACTCGAAGTGTCTGTGAGATATTGTCGTGAGATTTGGAGACAGCAGACTAGAATCTCGAATAAACAAGAGGGTGGGAGGAATTCGGTGCTGGCGCATAATTCGGAAGGCCGGGCGGTGATGCGGCCGCAGCTTACATTTTTAATGAATGGTCTACCGAGCGGAACCGCGGGACGTGTTCTGCTTCTAGATGCAGCACTCGCCATTGTTTTTGCCTGGGACAAACTGACATTTTTCCGCGTAGTCGCACATCAGGTGTGCTATCGACGCCGCACGTCTTACACAGACGAGGTGAGTGTCTGCTTACGAACTCTATTACCATACGTGTAGAATTTCATATGAATACGTGTATTTCCTGTGACAGATAGCACTGAAGTATTACACTATACCACTCCCCAGAATACACACTATGCTGTATCGCTTTGCAGACTGATACTGCTAGACTTGCCTTGAAGTAAAATAAATTGGAAATTTGTGGTAAGGTCTTATGGGACCAAACTACTGAGGTCATTGGACCCTAAGCGTACACACTACTTAACCTAACTTAAACTAACTTACGCTAAACACGACACACACACACACACACACACACACACACACACACACACACACACACACACACACCCGTGCCCGAGGGAGGACTCGAACCTCCGACGGGGGATGCCGCGCGAACCGTGACAAGACGCCCTTAGACCGCTCGGCTACCCCGCACGGCTGCCTTGAAGTGCGGGTGCGGTGGTCCAGTATATATACCGAGGATAAGTCGAGATTACATTCATAATCTGTATTATGCAAATGAAAATTTTCGGAAGGGTAAACACCTGTGGGTCTACCGCGAAAGGAACCACAACAGGACACACCAGCCTGTCGTCTCCAAGTACTTCTAGGCATATATATGACACAGGAATCCTTGAAACGTTCGTCAAATACGTAGAGAAGTTCGCACAACAGAACTGCAGGAACAGTCCAACCGATAAACCGGGGAAGCTGCATGTAAGTAGCCCGCCGACATGGTATTCACCAAAAACTATTTAGGGAATGTTACACGTCAACCGTTTCTAGCACTATCTCCTTTATCATCTGCAAGTACTATTGCGAAAATCTTTTTCCACTGGTTTTTACAAGAGGTCACAACTATTTCAGAATATTTGCCTCCATCCGCTTCATTCATGAAACGACCTTCGGTAGAAATGGTCTAGTCAGCTACTAAGTCTAGGGCACAGGAAATCCTCATGGAATGATGGTATAATCTCATGATAAAAGTATAAGATGTGTTAGGGCAGGCGTTGTTGAGGAGCTCTTACTTCGACGACTGAATCATACCGGAGGCATAAACGGTGAAAAATACATGGAATTTCTGAAGGGTCTCTGTTTCTCGTGGGTGTACATTTATGACTACAGCAAAACATGTTGGCCAGCCAGAGTGGCAGTTCGGTTCTAGGCGCTACAATCTGGAACAGCGCGGCCGCTACGGTAGCAGGTTCGAATCCTGCCTCGGGCATGGGTGTGTGTGATGTCCTTAGGTTAGTTAGGTTTAAGTAGTTGTAAGTTCTAGGGCACTGATGACCTCAGAAGTTAAGCCCCATAGTGTTCAGAGCCAAAGTATGTTGCCGGTGCATTGTGGATCTCCAGATAACTTCCACACCACGTAGGGATCCTGTGGCACAACTGATTTGAGCACCGGACTTGGGCTCCCTTGCCGTCTGCAATGTATGGTCCTCAGCAAGGCTGAGATGACAAAGGTCCACATGGTTCAGATTGTTATGTGAGTAAAGTCTTCAAATATTTGTGTAATATCTACTATTTTCAATAAGTGCGTAATCCATTCTGACTCATCTGCACTTGCTGCTGGATAAGGTAATGTGTACCACATCCACAGCCTTTTTAAAGGTGAAAGTAAAATTTATAAAGCCCGCCCATGCAGAGATGATATTTCGCTTTCGCTTGTGCCTCAGTCCCGTAGTTTTCGCAGGGTCGGCGTTGTTACAATCGCATTTGGCATGGTTAATTGAAAGGGGTTGCCGGATGCCCTTCCTGCCTCCACGCTATACACACTGGGATGGAATCAGTGTACCCCAGGTGTCTGCGTCTAGTGTAAACCATGAAATAGTGCGAACATGTTTCAAGTGTCTACGAGTCGTGTACCTGAGGTGGGATGTGGAAAACCGCCTAAAAACCACACTCAGGCTGGCCGGCACGCAGACCCTCCACCGGGCAGATACGATCTGGAGCTGGCGCGCCTACCCGAGCCCAGGAAGCAGCTCATTAGCTCTCTCGGCTAACCTGGCGGGTCACGTACAGAGATGATATACTGGAGCTATATTTGCAACTTTGTAAGGTTTATTTCATCCTACATTCCTTTCCGTCGCGATAATTCCTATTCTCTTTAAGTTACTCTGTTGGCTGAATGTGCCACAAGTGGAGATATCGATCGTAGGGACTAGCCTGTGAATTGTCCAGATCTGAATCGCACAGTGCTTAACGGAAAGGCAGTGACCAGCTTGTGTGTAACGCTTAATCTAACTCTCAGGAATGGGATGACGCCACATGTACGTGTTGCGAATATGCACCGATGGCAGCCGGCCGAAGTGGCCGTGCGGTTCTAGGCGCTGCAGTTTGGAACCGAGAGACCGCTACGGTCGCAGGTTCGAATCCTGCCTCGGGCATGGATGTTTGTGATGTCATTAGGTTAGTTAGGTTTAACTAGTTCTAAGTTCTAGGGGACTAATGACCTCAGAAGTTGAGTCTCACAGTGCTCAGAGCCATTTTTTGAACCACCGGTGACATGCTGTATCAGCAGTGACCTGATGCATAGTTACGTCAGCAAAAACTCTGCCTCGTCGGTAAAATGCCTTACTCTAACACACATGCACATTTAGATATCTCAGTCACAGTCCAGTACCTTACCAGCCAATAATACCAATGAGCGAATCACAGTGCAGTATTGCACCAGTCATTAAAACGAAAAAGCTAATCAGTGTGTTATCGCCGACGTTCATAGAGAAAACCTAACATTGATATACGTGTATGTACAATCTTAACATCGTTTGCACGCCATTACGGAATGTACCACTTTGTCTGTTTGGATGATTTGAAAATGGGTTCAGATAACCCGAAACCGTCACCTATTAAATAAAAAACTGACTCTTGCAACTTCGGCTGTTTTCTACGTCAGACAGTATTAGATGTTCTACTGGGATATTTCTTATTATGTATCTACGTTGAAAGTCTATTACATGGAACTTTGAAACATGTAAAATTGCCATTCTTACCTCTATTGGCTTACCAGTCACAACATTAAATGTGTTTAACTCAATAATAAGTAACCTTTCCTTAAAAATACCACTTTTAAATTTTTCAAAAAACACAGCCTCCTTTCCCAGGATGTTCTTGATTTGTGTCTCTCGTGTTTCGTACGTTCTGCTTAGTTTTACCAAACGTACCATTATTCATAAGTTCGAAAAATACTCTTCTCATGTTTTTGCATTTACGGAGATCGTCGAAACATGAACACCATACGCCGTGAGCCACTTAACGATGTGTGGCGGTGAGGACTTTTCATACCGCAAACTGATACCTCCTTATTGCTCCACTCGCGAATGGCGCTTGGGAAGAACGATTGTAGGTAAGCTTCTGTAATAGCTTTAATTTGTCGAATTTTCTCGTTGGGGCTATTTAGTGAGATACAGATGGGGCAAGTGTTACGTTGTCCTACTTTTTCCGGGAAAGTGCTAATTCGAAATTTCAACAGCAAACCTCTCCGTGACACACAACCCCCTCTTATAACGGCTGCGACTAGAATTTGGCGAGCATATCTGTAACGCTCTCGCTCCGACTAAGCGAAACCGTGACGAAACGTCCGTTCATCTTTAAATCTTCTCTATCTCTTCTATCAGGGAAACCAGACTGATGAACAATACTGAAGAATCGGCCGCACAAGTGACTTGTAAGCTATTTCCTTCGTGAATGAGTTTCATTTCCTTAAGATTCTACCTATGAACCTCGGTCTGCCATCTGCTTTCCCTATGTGGTCATTCCACTTACAGTCGTCTTGGATAGTTGCTAAATGGTTCAAATGGCTCTGAGCACTATGAGACTTGGCATGTGAGCTTATCAGTCCCCTAGAACTTACAACTGCTTAAGGGGGGTAGGACGTCGAACGGGCAGACTTGGAGCAGGAGAGGCACCACAGGACATTTTAATTTCCACTGTCTCTACTTTTACAAGTAAATTCATAAAACTTTGTCAGCATGACCAGGAAGGATTCAGGATTCACAATCGTAGCAGCGGAAGTTCAAAAACATAACAAAATAATTTTTTTGCATGTGAAATTCATAATTTTTTACTCACTATTGGCTGCATTTGTTGCTATAGGTACACTTTTCGTCATAAGTAAGAGAGACTGTTCGATAAATTTTGCACAGCATACAAACCATACTTACAGGTGTCTGAAACTCTAGAATCTATTTAATTTATGAAAAAATGAATGATCTGTTACGTTTTAAACTTTTTGTAGTTAATTATCTCAATTTTTAGCACAGTTTTTAATAGATTTGGAAAATTCTAGAATTTCACACACCTGTAAGTATGGTTTGTATGCTGTGCAAAATTCATCAAAGAATCTCTCTCAATTGTGAAGAAAAACGTACTTATAGCAACAAATGCAGTCAACAGTAAGTGAAAAAAATGATGAAATTTCATATAAAAATTATTTTATTATGTTTTTGTACTTCCACTGCTATGAGTGTGAATCCTGAATCCTTCCTGGTCATGCTGACAAAGTTTTATGAATTAATTTGTAAAAGTATAGACAGTAGAAAATAAAATGTCCTGTGGTGCCTCTCCTGCTCCAAGTCGGCCCGTTTGACGTCCCACCCCCCCTTAAATCTAACTAACCTAAGGCCATCACACACATGGCCAATATACTGACACGACAAAAGTCACGGGATACATTTGATGTCGTCTTGGACCTCCTTTTGCCAGGCGTAGTGCAACAGCTAGACGTTGCATGGAGTCAGCAAGTAGTTGGGAGTCCCCTGAAGAAATATTGTGCCGTGCTTCCTCTAAAACCGGCGATAATTGCGAGAGTTTTGCCAGTGCAGGGTTTTGTGCGTGAACTGACCACTCGATTACGTCCCATAAATGTTTGATGGGATTCATGTCGGGTGAGACTGGGTGGCCACACCATTCGAACGAATTGTTCTGAATGTCTTCAAACCAGTCTCGAGCAATTATGTCCCAGTTATATGGCACACTGTCATCCATAAAGATTCCACTGTTGTTTGGGAGCATGACGTCCATGAATGGATAAAAATGGTCTCCGAGTTGCCCAACATCCAGAGAACGCAGTCCATTCCGTGAAAACACCGCGCAAACCATTATGGAGCCAGCCCCTGCTTGTACAGTGCCATGTTGACAACTTCGTTCCATGGCTTCGTGGGGTCTGTGCCAACCTCTAACCTACCATCAGTTTTTTTCAACTAAAATCTGGACTCATCTGAAAAATTTTTCAGTCGTTTAGGGTCCAACCGGTATGATCACAATCCCAGGAGAGATGCTGCAGGCGATGTCGTGTTGTTACTAAGGCACTGGGCTGCCATAGTCCATAAATGCCAATTTCTCTGCACTGCCTAAATGGTTTAAATGGCTCTGAGCACTATGGGACTTAACTTCTGAGGTCATCAGTCCCCTAGAACTTAGAACCACTGAAACCTAACTAACCTAAGGACATCACACACATCCATGCCCGAGGCAGAATTCGAACCTTCGACCGTTGCGGTCCGCGGTTCCAGACTGTAGTGCCTAGAACTACTCTGCCACTCCGGCCGGCTACACTGCCTGACCGATACGTTCATCGCACGTCCCACACTGATTCCTACGGTTATTTCGCGCAGTGTTACTTGTCTGTCAGCAGTCACAACTCTGCGCAAACCACTCCTGCTCTCTGTCGTTACTTCAAGGTCGTCGGCCACTGCCTTGTCCGTGGTAAGACGTAACGCCTGAAGCTTGGTATTCTCGGATCGCTCTTGTCACTGTGGATATCAGAATATTAAATTCCCTAACGATTTTCTAAATGGCATGTCCCATGCATCTAACTCCAACTACCCCGCGTTTAAATTCTGCTAATTCCTGTCGTGTAGCCATAATCTCGTCGCAAACCTTTTTACATGTATCACCTAAATACAAATGACATCCCCGCCATAGCACTGCCCCTTTATACCTTGTGTACGCGACAGTACCGCCACCTGCACTTGTGCATATCTCTGTCTATGACTTTTGTCACCTCAGTCCATGTTGCAATTATTTACGTTCAGGGTGACCTGCCTGAGACTGCACCATTTATCGATTCTCTGCAAGTCATTCGGCAAATATGTATTGTCTTCTGGCTACCTCCTTATAGAGAACAGCATCATGTGTCTGTAAGTTTTCGACCCTACCTGTTAGATCATTTACATACGTTGTAAACAGCAACGGTCCTATTACACTTCTTTGTGGTACTTAGGAAATTAAACTAGGTCTGAATCTGAGTAAGCTCGTATGTTTTCACTAAACGGCAGTACGGGACGGTGCTGTATGCCTTCCTGAAGTGAAGTACACTACTGGCCATTAAAATTGCTACTCCACGAAGGTGGCCAGCTACAGACGCGAAATTTAACCGACAGGAAAAAGATGCTGTGATATGCAAATGATTAGCATTTCAGAGCAATCACACAAGGTTGGCGCCGGTGGCGACACCTACAACGTGCTGACTTGAGGGCAGTTTACAACCGATTTCTCATACACAGCGTTGACCGTCGTTGCCTGGTGAAACGTTGTTGTGATGCCTCCTGTAAGGAGCAGAAATGCGTACCATCACGTTTCCGACTTTGATAAAGGTCGGATTGTAGCCTATCGCGATTGCGGTTTACGTATCACGACATTGCTGCTCGCGTTGGTCGAGATCCAATGACTTTTAGCAGAATATGGAATCGATGTGTTCAGGAGGATAATACGGAACGCCGTGCTGGATCCCAACGGCCTCGTATCACTAGCCCTCGAGATGACAGGTGTTGTGATTGGCAGGAGAGCCAACCGTGTTTCTAAAGGAGGCCAAAATGCACGCGTTTTAGCTCACTCAGGCTGGCGTGAGGTCTGGAACATGACAAGGGAATTAGAATTGAGAAAAACGGACGTAGCTGGGGGAATACTTAACTTTAATCCATTAATGACGAACGTCGCTCTTTATGGTACATGATTCACAATGTCAAATAGTACGGATACTGGCGCCTTGCTAGGTCGTAGCAAATAACTTAGCTGAAGGCTATGCTAACTATCGTCTCGGCAAATGAGAGCGTAGAAGTCAGTGAACCATCGCTAGCAAAGTCGGCTGTACAACTGGGGCGAGTACTAGGAAGTCTCTCTAGACCTGCCGTGTGGCGGCACTCTGTCTGCAATCACTGATAGTGGCGACACCCGGGTCCGACGTGTACTACCAGACCGCGACCGATTTAAAGCTACCACCTGGCGGTGACACCACAACAGGTATCTTATCCACATGTCTGTAACGGATCGTGCAGCCACGTCTCGATCCCTGATTCAACAGATGGGGACGTTTGCAAGACAACAACCATCTGCCAGAAGAGTTCGACGACGTTTGCAGCAGCATGGACTATGAGCTTGAAGACCATGGCTGCGGTTACCCTTGATGCTACATCACAGACAGAAGCGCCTGCGATGGTGTACTCAACGATGAACCAGGGGCACGAATGGCAAAACTTTATTTTTTCGGATGAATTCAGTTTACAGTATCATGATGGTCGCATCCGTGTTTGGCGAGTTCGTGGTGAACGCACATTGAAAGCGTGTATTCGTCGTTTCCATACTGGCGTATCACCCGGCGTGATGATATGGGGTGACATTGGTTACACGTCTTGGTCACCTGTTGTTCGCATTGACGGGACTTTGAACAGTGGACGTTAAATTTCATATGTGTTACGACCCCTGGCTCTGCCCTTCATTCAATCCCTGCAAAACCCTACATTTCAGCAGGATAATGCACGACCTCATGTTGCAGGTCATGTACGGGCCTTTCTGGATACAGAAAATGTTAGACTGCTGTCGTGGATTCTCCGAATCTCTCACCAATTGAAAATGTCTGGTCAGTGGTGGCCGAGCAACTGGCTCGTCACAATACGCCAGTCACTACTGTTGATATGTGGTATCGTGTTGAAGCTACATGGGCAGTTGTACCTGTACACGCCATCCAAGCTCTGTTTGACTCAATGCCCTAACGTATCAAGCCCGTTATTACGGCCAAAGGTTGTTGTTCTGGGTACAGATTTCTCAGAATCTATGCACCCAAATTGCGTGAAAATGTAATCACATGTCAGTTCTAGCATAATATATTTGTCCAACGAATACCCGTTTATCATCATCATTTCTTCTTGGTGTAGCAATTTTAATGGCCAGTAGTGTAATATTGGTACGTTTATTGGATGACGATTTTGCTTATATGTATCTTACTGGTTGCATTGGAAAAACGGTTGTGCTGTTCCCGCCTTAAGGAGAACCACGTTAGTGATGTTATATCTGTACTTATGCGCCTACGAGGAACAAGAGCCCTCGGTCTTAGAAAGAAAAAATACTAGCCTCGTAAGGTATTCCAGAAGCCATGATCCTGAACAGAATCCATTACAAGCGACTGGCGACAATTTTTCAACCAATGGTCACCGCGGTGCACGAGTTCTGGACGCAAGTCAAAGATCTGATTGAGAATCTTACATGAATAATTGCACCCGCATTATGCACAGAAGATACATTTATCGCTTCCAGTTACTCCCCATTCCGAGTTAGTTTGTAAATCAGTTCCTAAAGCATTGTGCAGAAAATCACATTTTTCTTGAGTAATAAAATGGAACACCTACAGCCGTCCTTTCGATGTTATTTATTATATGGATACCAGTTTCAGTGATTCAGTATATCTTCTTCAGGCCTTAACTGACGGCCGGGGGAGGAGTGGTCTAAATTCTAATCGTATACACAATTCCATCAGTGGTCAACATCATCTATGTACTGGTTTTCGTAGACTGTAACAATGACGTTGTGTTTCCAACCATCAATTACCAACCAGAGTTGGTAGCTGATGGTTGAAGACACACAATCACTGTTACAGTCTACAGAATCCAGTTCATAGATGTTGGTTACCGATGGAATCGCGTATACGAGTCAACCCCCTCAGTGTCAGTTGTGACCCGAAGATGGTGTACTGAATCACCGAAACTGGTAGCCATATAATAAACAACATAGAAGAGACTTCAGTTGCTGTTCCGTTTTATTACATAAGTGAAAGACTGAAGTCCCTCAAAACTTCAGTTAGAAGGATGGACATACAAAAGCATTTTCCTTGGTTTCGAGGCTATGTTAATGAAAGAGGGCATATTCAACACTAGGAACAACTATGTATGTGATGACGAAAATCCACTTGCCCTATTGCATCGATTTGAGCAACACAAGTTTACTGTGAATGTGTGGTGTGGTATCGATACATATTATAAAAATGTGTGTATGTATGTACGTGTGGATGTTCCACATCTCCTCCTAGACTACTGGACCGATTTCAACCAAAGTTGCTACACGTATCACTTCCTGTCTGGAAGGAATTGCTGAGGGTGTAAGAACCACATACCTATCAAAATGGTGTGTGTGGAAGGTGTGAAAACGCAGTGTGGCCTGTGAAGCGTGAATACCCATACTTCATTCATCCAGTATTTGAGAGTGAGAGCACCTAGAGACCTGCAACGAACTTTACGCTTAATTTCAAAGCTTTTCTCGGTGAACGTCCACAAAAAATTAACGGGAAAAGTTATTTACTAACTGTTTTCGCTGATCATGAAATAAAACTGTAAAATGCAGCATATCGTTTTAATTTTTTTCTATACTAACTGCATTTGTGCCACATGTAGACAATATTAACATATACTACTGAATGTGATAGCTAAATTACATCACTGTACGACACATACTACAGGAGATATGGCATGAAATACTGAGATGTATGAAAAACTGTCGCATCATGCACGACGTTTTTATTTATTACTTCTGTCCTACTAACTCTATTCGCAATACACTTCGCAGGCAGTAGTATATATACCACTAGCTGTACCTGCTAAATCAAATCACTGCGCGGTACATAATTCAGGAGATACGGCGTCATAGATACTGTGCGGCGTGAAAATGAAACTGCAGCACGAAATTCGCTAGAGATACAGGTGAAATATACACCGATACGTATGAATTATCTTAAATATGTGTGAAAAATTTTTCACACTTGAGTACACGAGCAAAGGTATGGGTCAAAACCTCATCCTAAACCCCTGTAATGGTATCACTCAGAGTTGATTCACATTTTAGTTACAATATACGAAGAAATACTGTTAGGTTAACAACCACCGACCTCGAATAGGGTGAGGGTGATAAGAGGGAGAGAGGAAAGAGGGTAAGAGAAGATTTGGTGACGTAAAGGGGGAAGGAGGATGTGGACACAGATAGAATTTTTACCATAAAGGCTAAACGTTAGACTACGCTTCTTGACATCGTTGTGATACTATCAATATGTGCTAAAAACAGAGGTTAGGTTGATTTGGGAGAAGAGATAAAACAGCGAGGTCATCGATCTCATCAGATTAGGGAAGAGTGGGCAAGGAAGTCGGCTGTGCCCCGTCAAAAGTACCATCCCGTCATTTGCCTGAAGCGATTTAGTGAAATCACGGGAAACCTAAATAAGGATGGCCCGACACGGGGCTGAACCAACGTCCTCCCGAATGCGACTCCAGTTTACTAACCACTGCGTCACCTCACTCGGTGATAAAAACGTTTTACTTTACGTAGTCATCAGAAACTTACAAAAAGATGCCACAGCTCTGGCGTTTAAATAATTGAAGCGTTTCATAGTTAGACTTAACTGCGTTCGTTTTAAAGTACCTCACTATACGCAGAGGCAGCGCTAGATCAATAAAGCTTTCGAAGTGATACACATTACAGCACTTCCTATCAAGTACCCAATCTAAACCCTGTTCATTTTTCGTCTGCACATTAACAATGACACTTTCATACGTTTTAGGCAATAGAGAAACATTTCTCTCATAAACACACCACAAAATCGTATTTCCAGTTCTTTAACATAGTATTCTAGGTCAATAGTAATAAATGCCCTTGTTGGAAGACTGTATACGGATAAATAGAGACCAAGCCCGTTTGTCCTGTATGGTCCTAAGTACAAGCCATTCCCTTCACCAAGTACTATTGCTTCCATACTATGGTTATGTTTTGCACTCTCAGCCAAGTCACTGCCAGGGGTCTTTGCATCATTAACTGCCTTAGAAATTCCCGCCATAAAACTAACTGATCCTCCAACCACAGATAATGTGGCGTAAAGTGGAAAAAGAGGTAATACATCATATGCTTTTAGGATGAGTATTATACGCTCCCTACACTGCTCTTTTGCTTCTTCGAACTGTTATAATTTTTCCATTCATTGCATTTACTGTGTACTTCATCTTAATCATCTTCTTCTTCTCCATAGTCTTTATACCCATGCTAATTTTAAGTTAGCTTCCATTGCACCAGTCACTACTTTTTTAATAAAGTTTATGTCTTGTTTCTCAATCATTTGTTGTAATTCAACAATGCAGAATGTTACAGGATTTGAAGCAATAGGGTGACGTTAGTTGTACGAATTGCGCTGAAAGGCCATCAGCATTGGAGGATGAAAAGTGGCACCCAATCTTGTGTGCAAGATCTATCAACACCAGATTTGGAGCGGAAGTGCTGGTGTATCTGAAGGCTGCAAAAATATCTACCATCAAGATTCTCAGCTGTCGGTGATGGTGAACTAGAATTTCTCAACAGAGACACTGTGTATATGATATATTGTGGAAGACTGAACAACATGGACACAGATGATTTCGAAAATTGTCGTACTAACTAAGGTAATTCCTTTTTTAGTGTATATCTAGTAGAAAACTGTTTATACAAAATTTCATAAGGTATCATTCACTGTAAGTATGAGATATATTAACGATCACCTCTCTAAAAGAAGACGATTGTGACTGTGAGTTTAATTCGGAACAGTGTTTAGTTCTCACGAAAAAAGTAATTGGTTTTGATTATGGTCCAAACGCTTATTCAGAAATGAATACAAAAACATCACAGTTGCTCAAGAAGAAGTATTTGTTATAGATTCTGAACGTTTTGTTGCTTTTGAAGTGTACGATAAGTTTGACCGCATCTATTGTGGATAAGTGTTTGTGCTTCAGTATAACAAACCAGCTGTTAGTTACATTAAGGATATATTATTCATATTGTATGAAGTTCACCTGTAACATACAATTCAGTTTTACTGTGATTGTCTTAAGGCAGATACATCGGTCAAAACATGATTGTATGGTGGGGATGTTTCAAAGATTTACTCAAACTGTGATAACATACTGTTGATAATAAATGATATTCCAGAAAGAGTTGAACATGATTTTTCTTGTTTCATAAGGTGACCTAAAATATATGCTATAACTCAAAGTTAACTGAGATTGTAGTGTATGTGTAAAATGTTATTTATTATACGAAAACAGATACAAAATTTATATGTATAGCTTTTTCGTTCGTGTTCCCTCATTCCCGTGTAATTTAATACAGCGTTGTTATGTAATTTGCACACGTCGCTGGGTTCGATCTCATTCCTGGGGATAAATAAGAATTCTTACAGGCAAGATCGTGAGTTGAAATATTTTTATTTTCTCAGATTCTAGCGGACGTCTTTCCAGAATATTTGAAACACGCGGTCTTGGTTGCAAAAGTTCTTATTTATCTTCATTTAATTTTGCTGCCTCATGAAAGTAAGCTTTCAGAGTGGTAAATAGATAGAGAGTGAGAGAGACAAAGGAAATTTGCCGAGGCAGTTCGATATTTGTCATCTACACACACACACACACACACACACACACACACACACACACACACACACACAGAGAGAGAGAGAGAGAGAGAGAGAGAGAGAGAGAGAGAGAGAGAAGATGAAATACAGAGCTCGAGTAGAGTTGGAATGTTGTGCAGTGTGTGTGTGTGTGTGTGTGTGTGAGAAAGATGCAAAATACACACATCAAACAAAGTTTTGCATCACCCCGGTTTCCAGAACTTCTGAAGATAGACGTTGACTGTTGATATTTTATCACAGACACAGTCCCTTTGATTGTGCAGAAACGTCACTAACCCCACCCAAAGATTTAAACAACCATGTATGAGCAGCGCCTATTAGACGGAGGGGGTCCTACAGCCGATCAGTTCCTGTCATTCCACGAGGAATATCGCGCTTCGATCGCGTCCGCATTGTTACTTAGTGCCAGAAAGGGCGTTCAACAAGCGAAGAGACCACGCGTCTCGGAGTGAACCAAAGCGAAGTTCTGATATGGAGGAGATACAGAGAGGCAGAAACTGTCGATGACATGCCTCGCTGAGGCCTCACAAGGGCTACTACTGCACTGGATGACCGATACCTACGGACTATGATTCGGAGGAACCCTGACAGCAACGCCACCATATTGAATAATGGTTTTCGTGCAAACACAGGACGTCGTTTTACTACTCAGTGCGCAATAGGCTGCATGATGCGCAACTTCACTCACGACGTCCACGGCGATGTAGATCTTTGCAACCACGACAACATACAGCGTCGTACAGATGGGCCCAAAAACATGCCGAATGGACAGTTGAGGATCGGCATCACGTTCTCTTCACCGGTGAGTGTCGCATATGCCTTCAACTAGACAATCGTCGGAGACGTGTTTGGAGGCAACCCGGTCAGGCCTTAGACACACGGTCCAGCGAGTACAGCAAGGTGGAGGTTCCCTGCTGTTTTGGGATGGCATTATGTGGGGCCGAATTACGCCGCTGGTGGTCATGGGAGACGTGGTAACGGCTGTACGATACGTGAATGACATCCTCCAATGGATAGTGCAACCATATCGGCAGCATTCTGGCGAGGGATTCGTCTCCATCGACGAAAATTCGCGACCCCATCGTGCACATCTTGTGAATGACTCTATACAGGGTAAGGACATCGCTCGACTAGAGTGGCCAGCACGTTGTCAAGACATAAACCGTATCGAATATGCCTCGGATAGATTGAAATGGGCTGTTTATGTACGACGTTACCCACCAACCACTCTGAGGGATGTACGTCGAATCACCTTCGAGAAGTGGGACAATCTGGGCCAATGGTGCCTTGATGAACTTGTGGTTAGTATTCCACGACGAATGCAGACATGCATCAATGCCAGAGGACGTGCTACTGGGCAGTAGAGGTACCGGTGTGTACAGCCATCTGGACCATCACCTCTGAAGGTCTCGCTGTCTGACGGTACAACATGCAATGTGTTGTTTTCATGAGCAATAAAAAAGGGCGGAAACGATGTTTATGTTGATCTCTATTCCAATTTTCTGTACAGGTTCCCGTAACTCTCGGAACCGAGGTTATGTAAGACTTTTTTTGATGTATGTAGCTGAATTCAGTTACACACAGCCCAGTTGAAGGTGGTAAGTTTTGTAGTAGTCCATATGGTTTCTAGATTGATGTATATATTCTTGAGTACCACCACATAACACACATTCTTCAAAACTTGTTCTGGCACACTTCATAACAGTGTTAAAGTGCGTGTTGTGCATCGCAGATGTATTATAAATATGTTTTCTTTACAATGCAAGGATTATCAGCAAGTAAAGATTCGAAGATATCATTCATTAAATAACGACCAAGGATGTAAGCAGAGCAAAATGTAACATGTTAATAACAGAACATACACTCCTGGAAATTGAAATAAGAACACCGTGAATTCATTGTCCCAGGAAGGGGAAACTTTATTGACAAATTCCTGGGGTCACATACATCACATGATCACACTGACAGAACCACAGGCACATACACAGGTAACAGAGCATGCACAATGTCGGCACTAGTACAGTGTATATCCACCTTTCGCAGCAATGCAGGCAGCTATTCTCCCATGGAGACGATCGTAGAGATGCTGGATGTAGTCCTGTGGAACGGCTTGCCATGCCATTTCCACCTGGCGCCTCAGTTGGACCAGCGTTCGTGCTGGACGTGCAGACCGCGTGAGACGACACTTCATCCAGTCCCAAACATGCTCAATGGGGGACAGATCCGGAGATCTTGCTGGCCAGGGTAGTTGACTTAAACCTTCTAGAGCACGTTGGCTGGCACGGGATACATGCGGACGTGCATTGTCCTGTTGGAACAGCAAGTTCCCTTGCCGGTCTAGGAATGGTAGAAAGATGGGTTCGATGACGGCTTGGATGTACCGTGCACTATTCAGTGTCCCCTCGACGATCACCAGAGGTGTACAGCCAGTGTAGGAGATCGCTCCCCACACCATGATGCCGGGTGTTGGCCCTGTGTGCCTCGGTCGTACGCAGTCCTGATTGTGGCGCTCACCTGCACGGCGCCAAACAAGCATACGACCATCATTGGCACCAAGGCAGAAGCGACTCTCATCGCTGAAGACGACACGTCTCCATTCGTCCCTCCATTCACGCCTGTCGCGACACCACTGGAGGCGGGCTGCACGATGTTGGGGCGTGAGAGGAAGACGGCCTAACGGTTTGCGGGACCGTAGCCCAGCTTCATGGAGACGGTTGCGAATGGTCCTCGCCGATACCCCAGGAGCAAGAGTGTCTCTAAATTGCTGGGAAGTGGCGGTGAGGTCCTCTACGGCACTGCGTAGGATCCTACGGTCTTGGCGTGCATCCGTGCGTCGCTGCGGTCCGGTCCCAGGTCGACGGGCACGTGCACCTTCCGCCGACCACTGGCGACAACATCGATGTACTGTGGAGACCTCACGCCCCACGTGTTGAGCAATTCGGCGGTACGTCCACCTGGCTCCCGCATGCCCACTATACGCCCTCGCTCAAAGTCCGTCAACTGCACATACGGTTCACGTCCACGCTGTCGCGGCATGCTACCAGTGTTAAGGCTGCGATGGAGCTCCGTATGCCACGGCAAACTGGCTGACACTGACGGCGCCGGTTCACAAATGCTGCGCAGCTAGCGCCATTCGACGGCCAACACCGCGGTTCCTGGTGTGTCCGTTGTGCCGTACGTGTGATCATTGCTTGTACAGCCCTCTCGCAGTGTCCGGAGCAAGTATGGTGGGTCTGACACACCGGTGTCAATGTGTTCTTTTTTCCATTTCCAGGAGTGTATTTGCACCTTAAGTGTAAACTTATTATTAAAAGGCAGTTGTATAAATTGGTTTTACTAGGATTTTCTTGTACTCTCATTGGTAATTATCGACGAGTTTTAAAGTATATTCAAAAGTACTAACTTTTATGTATCAGATACCTGGATATTACTGCAGTTCGTAAGTTAACTATAGCGGTACAAAATTAAAAAGTTGGAGGATGGCGTGGGAGCTACGCATTTGTTCATATCCTGGTAGTTATATATATATATATATATATATATATATATATATATATATATATATATATATAACTGTATACGTCTGTCTAAAACTGCATGTTGTGACTGTTAGAGTTGCAGCTTGTGTTTTATTTTCTGTGAACAGCCCAAGGAAAGAATTTACTAAATGTTTGTTGGTTAGCTCCAGCTGTTCATTTACAATGTGTTGGGGTGAGCTGAGAGAATGAATATATATTTCTATTTTATCTAAGAGGTCGATTTTCTTGCCTTTTTTTGTGGTACGTAATATCTGTAAGTTGTCGTTAATGTTGGAAACAGGGTGTCTATACCGGTTCATGGGAGTGGCTATAGCCGATTTACTTAAATTTTTTAATCTAAAGGCATGCGTTCTCGATATCATATACTGCAGCTTCTGCTGGTCTGTCCAAGATAAACGCTTGGTTTGTTATCACAAATAATCTTTTAAACTCCTGATTTTTCTAGACCTCGGTTGATGGTTTGGTCCTATGGATCATGTCATTTTGCACAGTGTTATTGGTACGAAAACTTATTTGAACTCCTGCCTTTCGGAAAAGATTGACAATTTCGTTCGAAATTGTACATAGCAAGGGAACGCATGCATAACGTTCCTTTTCAGCTGCTGTTTGTGAATTTACTGCTGGTGATTTACTGTCTTTAATTTTATTGTAGGAGTGGTCAATTATTTCTGGATTATAGCCATTATTTTTGGCTACAATTTCGATGATATTATTCTTTCTCCTTGGTAGATGAACATAGGGGAATAAATATAAACTATCATGATGAACAAATGTGTCGCTCCCACCACGTTCTCCAAATTTTTAATTTTGTACTCCTAGAATTAACTTATTAACTGTAATGATATCCAGATATCTGTATATATAAATTTGTGTATGTGTACATCTACTTTATAATATGACTTAAAAGTATTTCGTGAATAATTGCCACTGAGAATACAAAAAAATCCTAGCAAAAACAATTTATACTACGGTCTTTTAATAATAAGTTTACACTTAAGGAACAAATATTTACCTGTTACCAACATGATACATTTTGCACATCCAACATCATTTTTGCTTTGTTTACATTCTTGGTCGATATTTAATGAATATCTTTGTATCTTTGCTTAGTGATAATCTTTAGAATTTAAAGAAAAACATCGATTGTATAAGACATGCTCTAGACGCATTTTAACAGTATTATGAAGTGTGTCACAATAACTTTTGTACAATATGTGTGCTGTGGTGGTATTCAAGAACATATACATCGAGCCAGAAACCACATGGACCATGACAAAACGAACCGCCATCAACCGGAAGGTATGTAAGGAAACACAAATGTTTTTCAGCACTTTAGAGTATTTTTATTAATGAAACACAGGATAAAGTGGCAGTAAGTATTTAAACGTTCTTGTGCAAGAGGAGAAAATGTTAAACAAATTATCTACCTAACAAAAAATGTTTGCCATCTGAAGATGGCCCCGGTAGCCCTAAACTGATTATGGCACTGAAATAAAACATTCAAATAGTATTTGTAGCTGGTTGCGGCATTCACCAACTATCATTTACGGCTGCTGGGTTCAGAAGATTCAACATGGACGAATAATATTGATTAGAGTGATGTTATCGCTAATAATGGGGCCTGTGTTGGATACTGACCTACTCTATTGACGTCACATGTGTAAACAAGTATACTACAGTCGCTATGGCCAAACTACTGCCAATGTTGCCTCGATTTGCACTTCACCAAAATTTTACCTTAGCCCCAAAATCCTTAGAAGCCATACAGCCACTCTTGCTTTCGTTATCCACTAACTCTCCCCCACTAGGATCCTGTATGAACTTCTTAATTTCGCCTCTCTTCTCTGCCACGCTGAAGATCATTTTATTTGCCACAGTTGCCACAAACCTGATACCAACCACCTTATTGTTTCATTCAAGATCATTAAACGTTGCGCTCTACTGCGCTTCTACCAATACACTTTCCCAAAATTATACCTACAGATTCTCCACATCTTATCGCATCGAATGTTAAATCACCTTTGTCTGCCTACATCAGAACACTACTCTTCCTCTCCATGCCAGAGATCCTTTTCCACCACTTCCCATCTTTACTTTCGTTAATATTTGGTCGGGCACACCTTGCAAACTTTTTCATTCCACATTCTTTTCAGAACACCCTGCAACATTCCCTGCAACATTCCCTCCATTACATACTCCTTATAACGTAGCCAAGCAAAATAAATTGTCCATTTTCTATAAAGACTATTATAAATTGTCTGGTTGTTAAGACGGCAATAGTTTACTTAAGATATTAAGTACATAGTCACATAAATTTAACATATTTAAAGACATGTACCTGCCTTACGGTTTAACTTTTCCAAACACCTACAGCTGTATACTTTATGAATTCTGAAGGCTGATGATTGACAATATACCACTGCCGGGATACCCTCGGTTTGACAGACGATGGAACCATAAAAGACAATGGTAATAGCTTACTCATGCGGTTCTTCAGTAACTGAAGAACAGAATCGCCCAGCTACTACAAGTTTTACAACTTCTGTATATTTGTTATTTTGTTTTGTTGGACAAATTCCATTCTCAAGACAGACCCATTTGGTTGATGAATTGATATGGATTAGAACTATCACCAGTGATTGATTGTATTTCATGCATCAGTTTCAACAATATAATTTCTATTTACTGTAAGTAGATAGTGAAATTGTTGTAGGTCACAATATCTATAGTAATTCCAATTAGGTACTTTTTGATGCTCTATTTAAATAAGAATTGTCGCCTAAATTAGCTAAAAAGCAAGAGATTATGCTTCATAGGCTGAAAAGTTCTGTGTGTACTGCAGAGAAACAAATTTCATCTTCGTAAGTAGAGCAGTTGCCTTTTTACCAAGTTAAATGAGGTTTAAGATGTGTTATTTGAATCAGGTGCAATAATTTACTCGATTAATTGCTAGTGAGTCTCGGTCACTCGAGTTCTCTTTCGGCGAGAAACTGGTGCTCAGGGTGCTGTTCGGCTATTTATAAGAGTTGCAGGCTTTTCCCGAACTACCACCGTTTCCTGCGTCTTCCGATTCGGCCCCTGCCTCGCGATCGGCTTTCTAACGGCTGGCTCCCTCGGCAATTGGCTCTCCACCGTGGAAGCGGTCGCATCCCCTTCCTTTTAATGGCCCGCAATCCAACGGGCATGCAGTCCATCACTCTCCACCCTTGCCTCTACCCGCTCTCATAACACACGCTCTTTTATTTACTATTCTGCCAAGGAACCAGTACCCTTAAAGCATGCTCGTGTGGGCCTAATGGTTTCTGGTAATGTGCAACTTTCAGGACAGAGGAAGGTCTGCAGCAGAGCCTCAACAGATTTGTATTCTCTATTTCCACCTTGCAAATGTATCATAATAAGACCAGATTATAGGTGATGACTCAAGTATTGTGAAAACTAACCTCAAAAATTTGGCGATACTAGATACAGAGCGTGTTGCATAATTTATACCTCGTCTAGGAGGATTATCATATTGCCCCTTGTAGACGGTGTGTTGTGAAAGGAACTGATCGTCTCGTTAAATAAAATAGCGACATTCAGTTGCATATCTAACGGTTGTAATACAAAACATCGAAATGTTTTAATTCTCACGAAATACTATCAAAAGGTTGTACTCTTATATTCATAAACGGGAAATTATAGACTGACTCTTTTTTTCTAAAGTCTCTTCCTTTACTGTTGTCTGATGCGTGTGCCAGACTCAAATCAGAACACTTGCTCAGTATGTAGATATAGAAGACTTCAGCCCAGCGACTAGACTATAAGCTTTCGTGGCTTTTCTCTTTGTTAAAATCTGCTGGAACTGCTAGCTAGATGATCAGGTTCACTGACGACATACCTCGCACTTCACACGTGCTTCAGTAGAGTATACATCCGTGTTCAGTCGCCACTGATAGGCTGCGAGACAGTGGTAGATTGCATTAATATGAAAGCCACTGACTGAAGAGATGCGCCAGGCAACGCTTCTAGCCCCCAGGCACCAGTCCAGTGGTCACTGACAGGCCAGCAAAACATCACACACGCAGCGCTCTACACAGTTTCATGTGAGACTTTGTTTCAGTGGTCGCAAACGCATGTGTTATGTTAATTAAATTGCATGGTGTCGCCTATAATCTGTTCATAACTCTGCACGTGTATCATGCTGCACGTCTCTTATAGAGTGAGTTATTCCAACAGAATCGCCCAAGGCCTGTGGCTATTCTTCAAACCTAGTAAATAAGCCCTAGATCATGATTGTATTTCGATATATTCATATTTATGCCTCATTGATGAATATATTAAAAACGTTGCTGTCATTAAGAGATATTATTATTGTTAAGAAAGAGTAAGGCCAAAATAATTGGACAGTGAAGTCTGCTTGAATCCTATTATCAGTTCTGATATTTCAACTAAACAGTTTCATAATTTTGAGTCTTACGTGAAGCTAGGAAATGGCTAGCACGTTATAGTACTGAGATGCTGCCGTGGTATGTTATTTTATAAGGGCCATCAAAGAGTTTCCGCTCGATGCCCGTACAGTCCAGAATCGGTATGCCAATCAGGAAAAATCGCTGCGAGCATTGAGGCAACCTTCCCACCGACAACCAGGTTGAAGTTACTCATTTGGTACATAATGGTGTCCTGCAGCGAGGAGAAGTCCTTACTGTATGCTGCACATGTTCGTCCGACAGGAATCGTCGACCCTCCGTCTTTTTTAAGGGACCGAATGCGTAATAATCACATAGGGAGAGATCAGGGCTATAGAGCAGATGCGGTACTTGGGTGTCACTCAATTTATTTGGAGTAACTTCTGCGTTACTACATTTGCGGTATGGGGACTTGTATTATCATAAAGCAGCAGGAAAACAGGTGCACCATTCCATAATGGTGTTTTTCGATAGAGATGCTGCATCATACACGTTCTTCATTCCTCGATGGATGTCTACCTATATTTGTCGTTCGGCATCCAAAGAAAAGATTGACAGCACGTCGATGCTGTTTGGACGCATTTGGTAATATGGGTTCAGATGGCTCTGAGCACTATGCGACCTAACTTCTGAGGTCATCAGTCGCCTAGAACTTAGAACTAATTAAACCTTACTAACCTAAGGACATCACACACATCCATGCCCGAGGCAGGATTCGAACCTGCGACCGTAGCGGTCGCTGGGCTCCAGACTGTAGCGCCTAGAACCGCACGGCCACTCCTGCCGGCATTCGGTAATAACATCGCCATAGTTAAAGTTGCTGCATTTACTGCACATCCGTTAGAAATATGCGAATGCCACACAAATCCCTTGCCTACATATCAATGATTATAAAAGGTGGTCAGAAACAGTCTGATAACCAGGATAAATTGTGCTGATAAATAATTGCCACTGAGTTTTATGCTAAGTCATCGTTTTTAATATAGTAAAATAGCAATTTAATTTTTTTCTTTCATTTGTAGTAACTAGTAGTGTCCTTCAATTCTATGTTATTATTATTTATTGATTTAATAAAAACAGTAATTCTGTAGGATTTTATTGCAGTTCCTATGTTGTGGTCATTTTTGAGATAGCGATTCGTTGGGCATTTAAAATTTAACATCTTGTCTTAAGAGGTGTATGACGGAATCTGAGCAGTTCCATCAATGTGGTAAGAGTTCTCAGCCACACACACCCAGAGGTTTGGCATAAATTGACGAAAGGATATCGTTTCTTTCAGGAGTGCTTGTTCTGCAAGGTTCGCAGGAGAGCTTCTGTAAAGTTTGAAAGGTAAGAGCCGAGGTACTGGCGGAAGTAAAGCTGTGAGGACGAGGCGTGAGTCGTGCTTGGGTAGCTCAGTTGGTATAGCACTTGCCCGCGAAAGGCAAAGGTTCGAGTTAGAGTATCGGTCCGACACACAGTTTTAAGCTGCCAAGAAGTTTGAATGATAGACTCCTTCGAGCCATTAGCACTAAAGGTGGACACTATTTTACATGATTTTCAAGATATCTGAACCATACGTGGTACAAAGCTTTTGTTCAAAATCTCGTTGCATCAACAACCTAACGGTAAGCATGAACAGATGAAACGAAAATTCAAAAATTAAATGAAGAAACGACTGAAGAAGGTATCCACTGTCTATCAATGTTGCTCTCCTTCGGTTCTTACCGTGTCACATTAGTAACTGATCTACCACCAGTGCTGATTCTTCAGAGCTGGCAGAACAGGACGCTACAATGTAGGACATCGTCTTTCATTCTTCAAACAACTAACAGCCCGTTGCCATTACCCCTACCCTACGCGTGGCGCTGCTGCCCATGACGTTTCGGAGACGCAAGATGATGGTGTGAAACAACATCAAAACGATCTATGTTCATAAGGACTGACGTTACTTTCTATTCTGCCAAGTATTATGGTTTATCCACGTTCCATTCGCGAGTGGAACGCCGGAAGAAAGGTCGCTTAAATTCTTCGGAGTGCGCTGTAATTAAACCAATCGCGTCTTTGTAGCTCCTACGGGAGTTACACGTAAAGGCCTGTGGTATATTCCTAAATTCCTTACTTGCTAGGGGCTCATGAACATTTGGAATTGGCTTCCTGGAAATAGATGATGCCTATCTTGAAGCAAATTCAATGGTGGTCTCACTGGGTTCCCCACACTTTTTTAATATGCTAAAACAGGTGGCAGTAATGTTTAAACAAGATTTCGTATTTTCCCAGTATCCTACAAATCAGTCGAGGTCATCCTCTTGTATTATCTATGGCTGAGCCTATGTACTCCTTCCACTTTATATCCTCACAAGTTGTTACATGTAGGTAATTGCATTAACTAATTCCAGTTATTACTCAAAGATATTGTAGTTACAGGATATTATTTTTTTGCACTTTGTAAAGTGGATAATTTCACACATGCGAACATTTAAATAAGGATGCCAATATTTGCACCACTCTGAAATCCCATTAATGTATTTTTTCCGATAACGGCGGGGGGGGGGGGGGGGGGAGAGGAGGTAACGCTCGCTGCGTACATGACAGTAGATAACCCGCTAGTGACTTGTGCGTAGTATCAAAGTGCGAGCATCTGTAAGCACAAGCACAGGATGTGATTCAGTGATCATCGTCTGTGGAGTGTTTTTTGCCACAAGGAATGGGGGGGGGGGGGGGGGGGGCGGGGGGCGGGCTCTTTGCTTGACTATGCATATCACGAGCACAGTACAAATTTCCACAGAAAGAAAGTTAGCCTCTAGGTGTGCTATGTGTCAATGGAGTGGTAGTCTGCTGAGGGGAAACAGCTGCCAGTGGGCAACCGCTTGGGAACCTGCTGCATCTCAGTTGTATGAGGTCAACCCAAGCAAGCTGGGCTCTCTTCAGATGTACTCCAATCTACTACCATGCTGTTTGAAGCAATGAATTCCAAGTTCTTCACGATGAAGATAAGGTTTACGAGGTAAAAGTCAAATGAAGAAAACACACATATACCACCTGAGTATCCAGCATTGCCTGGGTATGCATTTATTCAAAAATTTCTATCAGTCCAACTCCTCCTTCCCCCTTTCTCTATCCATTGTCTCCTTCACTCTCTTTCTATACATCTCCCACATCCTCTTACTCTGTCCGCCTCAACCACCCCTCACTCTCCTCGCGCACCTTTCCCTGTCCATCTCCTCTTCACCCTCTCTTTATCTATCTCCTCTTTCACCTCTATCTATCACCTCCTCTCCCCACTCCCTCTCTCCATTTACCCCTCCCTCTAACTGTCCATACCCTTCTCCCCCTATCTCTGCCCATCTCCTCCTTCCCTTCGCTCTCTGTCCATCTTCTTCTCTCCGATCCTCAGACTACGTTATCTCGCTCACCCCAAGAGGAAGCTAGCGGTTCTTACCCTCACAGTATTTCCTTCCTGGATGTAGCTATTATGTGTACGAAATTCGGTGGAACACGTTCCAGACGTGTAGCGTGACCATTTTACCCATGGGGTTACCCACCTACGCATGTGACCAAAAGTATTTCACACATATTTAATTTATTTCACTCGTGTTTGTCCACATATTTCACCTTTACTTCAAGCAAATGTCACCCTTAAATTTCATTTTTACACAGCTCAATGTTTATGACCTCATATCTCTTAATTTATGCTCTGTAGAGTCATATAACTTTGCAAGTACATCCAGCGTTATATGTGGCTGTTGTACGCGAAATGTGTCTCTGTGCTTTAATTGTCATATTATGGGTGACTGAAGTATGGGTGTTCGTGCATCGCTGGCTATACTGCTTTTTCACCCCCACCTCTTTGACAGACAGGTGGTTCTTACCCGCAGCTGCAATGATTTACAGATAGTAAGTGATATGGGTACCAAGTTCGTTTGAAATCAGTACATTGGTTTAGGAGTGGAATGTACGTTAATACATATATACAGGATGATTATAATTAAAGTGCCGCTGCTCAAGGAGATATAGTTTCGGCTGTAATAATCGCGTGTCAGTGAAGCGTGGTACACAGGCTAATGTGTAACTCTCCAAATACCGCATATTTTTTGTTATACTGATTACCACTGGGGTGTCTAGTGATCCCACAAGAATCTTTTTTATTAAGGATAATTTTAATGAACGTTGAATATAATCACGTTCCTTACGTTATTTCCACATAACTGGGATCAAAGGACTGATGATGAATGTCGTCTCATTGTGTTGGGTTTCAAATCGTGTTTCTGCTCTTGACCTGAATGACCATGATCACAAGTCTGGCAGTTGCAGGTGACGAGGTCCTAATCTTCCAAAGATTTTAAGTGGCACAGTGAAGTTACTCCCAGTGTTATAGTGCGCAGAGAATTTGGGTTATGACTTTAGGTCTTTGCTGGTAGTGATTGAAAGACCACTGTCAACGCAATGATACGTCACATACATCGTACATTCTCATGTGTTACCTCACATGTGAGAGTATTGAGGTGTCATTTTTCACTTGGCAGTTATCTCTATGAAGTGTCTGCATGGTGTTAAGGTACCGGTACTTATGTTGCCAGTAAGGTCCCCAGATTTGCCCTCAGTAGGACCGGTGTGGGAACAGCTCTGACACCAACACGACACCAGCCCCAGTATCTGAGATATCAAGAACAAGCTCCAAAAGCAGTGAGGCAGTTGGCCTCAGGAGAGACTACAATAGCTCCATAACACCCTTACCAACAGAATCAGTCCATGCATCGAGGGCACAGGGGTTGCGATGTCATACTGAAAGTGGGCTCATATTGGGTGGTTATTTATAATTCTGACTCGTTTTTGTAGTCACTGAAATGACATCATATACCATTTCATCCTGTGAAGTTTCATTTCATTTTCTCCTTCCTTTCAGGGCGCTTTTGGCAACCTGTGTAATGTAACTTTGCAGAGAAAAACCTTTAGCTGGCGTACAGATTTACACATGGCTGTTTAAGGACCATGTAAGAATATTCGGCTCAGGCGTATTTAACACTGCCGTCACTGGTGGTAGGGCTGAAATTAACCTTTGTGGTTTAAGAGCGGGAGTCTGGGAGAGTGGGAAGTGAGCCCTGTTTATTACCCGCGGGAGAAGATGGCGGCGCCAGGCCTGCCAACCTTTAGACGAGGCACTCTTTTGGTGCCCCCTCCGCCACATTCATCCCGAAGGCGCGTTTAATCTGCAGCTGGTGAATATCTCGTCTTTGTTCCGGGGCGGGCGCGCATCGATTTGCAGCCCCTCTGCTGCTCGCTGCTCGCTTTTATCGCTGCCCGCTGGCCAGGCCGCATCCGCGTCCGTCTGCCGTCTGCCGGAATCGTCCGAGGTTTTAATTTTCTCAGAGAGCCGCTGGAGACGCCTCCTTTCGCCGATGCGCTCTCAAAAGGAATTATTCAAACATCTTCGCTGGGACGGTGTGCTCAGAAATGACTTTTTCTTTTACAGAGTGTTACATGCAACGTCTCGAACGAAACATTTATTTACGAGCGTCCCTTATAATCTTGAGCCTGTGTCTTACAACTGCTCCTGACGTATTTCTTAATGAAGGAAAAGAGAAGGCGAGGAACGAGGAAGGCATGTATCTACCATAGCAGTTGATATTTTCTGCTTGGCGGGAAACAGCGGTCATATATGCAGCTAATCTTTTATTAGGTGCATCCTTCGAAAAAAAAAAAAAAGTCCAGAAGTGACAATACGGCTAGCAGCGTAGTTAGAAATAAAATCATCTGCATCTGTGAATTGTTGATCTGTAGTTTTCATAGCTAACTCTTGCTCTCCTACTCATCCAATTGATTTATATTTGAAGTATTTCCGTATTAGGTCTTTATTTTTCTCCCAAATCCAGCAACAGATTTACTCTCGAGGCATTGTCAGAAATGTTGTTTACTACACTGTACAATACTCCCCACTAAATGGCAATGAAATTCTTCTCTCTAGATCTTTTGTGGCGCGCATTCTGTCACATTATCGTGCTATGCTTACATGCTTACTCTCATCGAATATGTTCGGTTGTCCTTTGAAACTCACAAACACACTTACCGTCTCGTCATTTCTTAATACAGCTGAAGGCATAGATAGGTATACCATTATCTGACTCTGATTTATAACCTGACAGTTGGTAAGAGTTCAGTCACCTTCAGAGAAAAATGTTCACAGAAGGAGACCGCTTCGTGATATTATCGGCACACATATACCAAATTGTATGTAGTTTTCATTAATTGGTTCCGAGTCGACATTCATTCATTGTCACTTAATCTTCATTAGAATGCAGCGTTTTCATAACAAAGAGGGAGACTGGCAGCACCAACCGAAAAATGTAATTATTATGTCACAGATATTTATTGCGTTGTGTTGGAGCATGGCTACGATGAGCTAACAAATCACCATCACAAAATAATTAACTCATTTCCATTAAAACTAATAAAATAAACATATGAAATGTATTCGCAGTCAGGAATACGAACAACCATCAGCTCTATAAGGGAATGACGATAGTGAAAATTTACCTACCGGGACTCGAGGCCAGATTTTCCGCGCACGACCCATGTCAACATCCGAACTTCCGTTCCTCCGTCACAACCTGTACCTGTACACACATTACCCAATTCCCGTAAAGGGGAGGACATGAAAACTTTATTTGTTTTACCAAAAGCATATCAAGATATGTTTACTCTAAGGTATATTTTGTTTGCAGTCCACCCAGTCGGAAAATTCAGCTGGCCTAAATATATTGTAAACTGTTTCAGACTTCAATCTAATGTCTACTACTGTTTCTTTTTCGATCTGTTGGGTATGCATTATCTTAGTTTACTGTTGCCAGTCATACTTTATGTCCACTACGCGTTTTGGAGGTTTAACCTTACCAACACAAACGCATTTTCGAGCATTAAGAATGGGAGAAGGGAAATACTTTCTGCTTTTGACACATCAGCAACATATTTTATAAAGACATACTAAAGTGTAAGTAGGCTCCAGAACCTGGCAACAACTTTTCGCACACTCTTTGCAATATCAACACACTTTCAGTAATGTGTGCTACCAAAGGATGCGTGAGGGGGGAGGGCATTTTATGCCCATAGGAAAGAATAAACGATGGGTATATAAATATTTCATTAAGTGTTGTTGACCTTTACTCACAACGTATAACTTAAAGAGATAAAATTTTTAGGTCCTGAGCCTAAATATACTGAATACGACATTAATTGGACAAGTGCCATTTACTCCGAAGGTTTCAGATTTGGTTAAAATACTGATCAATTTTAATCACAAAGATTTATTAAAAACTAAAAATCGTACATCAGATGGTAAGCGGATTCTGTTTTATCAAAAATCATCTTCAGACCACGTCTCTGAAGCGTTAAACATCAATATTTTTCAGAGAGAAACAGGTGTCAAAATTACACACTTCCTCTGCATATTAAATATGGATAGACAGAGTTAATACAATAAACAGTATAAAATCATGGGGTGGGCGGAGAACAGCTGAGCGTTGATAACTGTCGGAGGACACCATTAGTAGCTGTCAAATAGCGTCAAACGCGAGGAAGATTCACCCCTCGTCTGCTGCATGACATCACTGTGAGCAAATAGGGCTTCACGTACGGTGGTAATATATGTAAAACACAACATCGATCTAGATGTAGATAAAATACAATATTAAGGGTTATATAAAGTAAGCAGGGCGTCATAGTAATTATTTTATGTTATCAAAAACCATTGAACAACCAGTAAAACAGAGGAACAGTGGTAAGAATACCAAAGGGCCATAAAGCTGGTAATTATGAAACTGTTTTCTTCGTGAAGTTAAGTCATAAGCCTGTCACCGTAGATATAGTATTTTCGACTACTTGCCAGTGTATTATTTTTATCATTGGTAGTTTAACCATTATGACATGTGTTGTTCAGATATTATTTCAGCACTCATACTGTTTTACTACTGAGTGTTAGGTTTTATACATCATAAAATACATCTATGTTCGTCATTTATCGATCCTTGTCCCCATGGTGACGGACGGCGTTGTTCTGCCGTTACATCTCTGGTGAGTCATATTTCTCGCCAACGACAATATACTTCGTGAGGTTCTAAGCTAAAGTCTCCACGGCGACTGGCGGCATCGCTAAGCTCGTCGTTGCTTCAGTATTTGAGTTCTGGATTCCCCACAACGCTCATAGATAGTGTTAAAGCGTCCACCATACCTGGTGGTTATTTACATATTTCCGTAATTATTTATACCGGTGTAAAATTATTGAGACGGCGTCCCACTTACTTTATATAATCCTTAATATTGTATTTTATCTACATCTAGATCGAAATTTTATATTTTACATGTTACTATCGTACGTTAAGCCCTATTGGTTCTGAGTGATGTCATACAGCAGGCGAGGGGCAGAAACTCCTCTTTATAACACGTAGCGTTTTGAGGCTATTTGATAGTCACCAGTGGTGTCCTCCGACACTTGACAATTTCTGCTGTCGTCTCTGCTCACCACCTGATGCTATACAATCTTTCTGTTGTATTCAGTCTGTCGATTCATATTTATTACGCAGATGAAGTGTGCAGTTTTGACACATGTTTTCCTCTAAAAATATTAATGTTTAACGTTTCAAGGACATGGTCTCAAGACGGTTTTTGATAAAATCGAAACCACTTACCATCTGATGTGAATTTTAGTTTTTCATAAATCTTTGCTATGAAAACTGATTAGTATTTTAACTATCTATCAGATCGCTGCCAATTTCCAACAATGTTTACAAAAATGATTAAGTGTTTGGATTAAATTTTCACTGAAACATTTAAAAAAAAACTGTGGAATGTGGTAGAAGAGCTAACTAAAATCAATAACTATCTATATCAATGTTTTAAAATATGAAGTAAAGGAATAGATCAAAATATTTTCAAAGGGAAGGCATATAGAATGGGCATAAAGAACCCTCCTGTTGGTACTGTGAGGGCTAAAGCTCCATCTATGTGTGTAGACTAATACGGCATGTAAGGGAAGCTGAGGTAAAGAGACCACCCTAAGGAAAACTAAATTTTCTCGAGAACATCATAACTGATAGAAGCTGCGACTTACACACTATAGATCTACATATCATGGGGTATCACACCACATGCTTCTAAGACAGAAAAGAAATAACGTATAGGAAGTACATGCATTTTTCTGAAGTCTTACATAATGGCCACTCTCCCTTAGCTAAGGAGGTTATGTGTCATTGTCATCGCAACAGGATCTCGAGTTTGTTGCTCTCATTTTTGGTCATATTTGCTAGGCATATTGATCTGAAACAGAGATGGTTCTGAGATATTTCAGTAATACGAATTTCTTATTTTTCCGTTTTATGAATATGAAAACACATTACAGGGCCGGGCGTTGCGGTCGAGTGGTTCTAGGCGCTACAGTCCGGAACCGCACTGCTGCTACAGTCGTAAGTTCGAATCCTACCTCGGTCATGGATGTGTGTGATGTCCTTGGGTTAGTTAGGTTAAAGTAGTTCTAAGTCTAGGGGACTGATGACCTCAGATGTTAAGTCCCATAGCGCTTAGAGCCATTTCAACCTTTTGAACCATATTACAGGGTTGTTGAGCTTAGCTTTGGATATATGGAATAGCCATTCATGTCTCTTTTTTTCAATTGTTAACTTTCTGATAACTTGATTAAGACTGGTAGAAACAGTATTGTATTTTTCAAGGCTATTTCTGTTGAAATGTTAAAACTGTTTGGTTAATCGTTCAAATAACTTGTTCATGTTTAGAATTTTCACACTGTCTTTTTACACGGAATGGGTGTGTTCCGATCCTTCTTCAAAATCTTCTTTCAGTTCTTTCTTTATCTGTGGTCCTATAATGTGTTTTCATATACATAAAACGGAAAAATAAGCAATTCGTATTATTGAAACATCTCACAACCACCTCTGTTTCAGATCAATATGCCCATCAAATATTACCAAAGTGAGAGCAACAAACGCGAGATCCTGTTGCGTCAGTGGATTCGTTCACGTAACCACTATCATATACAAAGTCATTCTCTACTTCCTGTTTTATTCCTTGCTCTGTCAGAGGCGATCTCAACATTTCAATCCGTTCGTTAACATGTTCGTGGTATTGTATCTACGCCAACTGTCTACCGCTAACGCCATCTGTTATGTGGCCGCGTAAACTCCTATCACTACCAGCCGCATCTTCCATTACGCTCGGCGCATCTACTGTGTATACGCTCTTGTCCATACTGAACGCAAATTACACCTCACTACCGTACTTGACGTTCACTGCTATTTACTTTACTGAATATTATTGCAATTCGTGCCACTGAACACCCATTGTACGGTATTTATGTTAATTTGTGACCGAAAACAACGGGAGGTCATGTCACTGGGAAGCCACTTATAATCCCTGACACAGTACTCGTTGAAGCCTGTGCTATGGTAAGTGAGCGGCATTCACCTTATGAGAAAGGATTTTCGCATAGATATCAACCGCATGTACCTAAATGGTGGCAAATCAGACTTACATCAACTCTGTAATAACAGAGATCTTTCAAGTAAATCCGAAATGCAATCACACGTCAGGATGGATCAAAAGCAAACCAGAAGACGCCCCCAATGTGACAATAATACGGTCGCCAGCCTAATTAGGCATTAACTGAATTTTTTCCCTGTACAAGTTGGTATACATTCATGGAAAACGACAAGTTGTAACACTGCATAATATAGTAGAATTTTCGGACCAGAAAATCTATTGAACTGATAGTTTCAAGTTCTGTACTGATATGGAAAATCATGAATACATAACACTACACTATAATTATTATTAACACAGTTTTTAATTTACATTTCGGGACACTCGGATTGCACAACGTTTGGAAAGGACCCTGTCTAGGTTAGTTGTGAGGATAATTAGGTGAGGGAAAAGATCGGGTAAAATTTGGGTTATTATTGCACCAAACAAACACAGTTCACTCTCTGATCCATATGAATACAGTACTTAAAGTTTCAACCTGCTAGTATCGATGCGGAGGTTGGAGAGCGGAAAGATGGCGAGGCACAGAGAACACATACAACCATAGGTATGGTGCTTGACGTATCGGCTTCTTAGTGTCGCAATACTTTTCCATTTAGTGCCTATGGAATTTTTCCATGTTGTGTGGGCGTTGGAACGGCATACCCGAGGCTCAGTGACGCTGTATCTTCCAGGAGAGCCTCCTCGCTGCAGAAGGTGTTGCTCAAACCAGTGCCAAACTCGAACTGCAACAGTGTCCGTTGTGCCGTGCAGTGCCCGCGCTCACTTTCCCGCTCTCGCCTGCCATCCACCTTTTGCCGCTCCCTGACAGACAGGGTATTCACCCGAGGTTTTGCATTCTAGATGTCCTAACACATTGCCTACGTATGGACCAGACGCACAGCTACAATTTTAAACATCTTGCAACAGTTTCAATATTTGTTACATTTCAATTCTATTACAATATTACTTGACATTTGACATAAACATTAAAATTCACTTTGAAACTTATTTACAGTTTTCTTAACATAATGGCACGAAACAAAAGTAAATTAAATCAGAACATCCATTACACAAGTTTATCTAAAAATCAGATGAAAAGAATTACTTATATGAACAATAGTACAGAGTCATTGTTGTTACAAGTCCTGTTTTCTGTACAATCTCTCCCAGGTATTTGAAACTTTCTACTTGTGCTACCTTCCCATACTTTGTTACCATTGGGTTTCTGTCTGTGGATTTTGTCTCCATGTACTAGGTTTTTTCATACGAAATTTGTAGTCTTGTTCTGGCTGTGATTTCATGTAGTGTCTGTAGTGTCTTCTTACCTGTTATTTGTTATGATATCTATATCATCGCAAAGGCCAGACATTTTATGGTGATGGTTCTATTTTTGTGTCTCCCATCTTTACCCAATTGACTCCTTTGTCCCATGTCTTGACTGTTTTCTCTAAAACTGCGTTAAATAAAATAGGTTACAGGTCGTCTCCCTGTCTCACTCCTAGTTTGATTTTGAACGGTTCCGAGATCTCTCCCATGAACTTCCCTTTGGATTTTATATTTGTTAATGTTTCCTGGATTAGTTTTCTGATATTGTTGTCTACCATCATTTCTTCCAGTGTATTGAAAAGTGTATCTCTCTGTATGGAATCGTAGGCCTTCTTGAAATCAACAAATGTTATTGTGGTGTTTCTGGACTTCCTCGTTGTTAATATTGTTCTCTGACACCAGATCTGTTCACTGCACGATCTTCCCTTCCTGAACCCTGCTTGGTACTCTCCGATATGTGGATCTATCTGAGGTTCTAAGCGATTTAACAAAGCCTTGGAGAGAATTTTGTATGTCACAGGCAGTAACGAAGTTCCTCTATAGTCATTAGGGTCTGTTTTGTCTCCTTTCTTTTGGAGGGAGTGCATTAGGGCTGACTTCCATTCTTCTGGCATTGTTTCTGTTTTCCACATGTTTTTGATTATTCTGTGTATCTTCGATGTAATGTTATCATGGTCTAATTTCCATGTTTCTTCAACAGTCCTTCTTTTCTTATTGATCTGTTCTTTTTCAATGACTTTATTATTTTCAGTATTTCTCGCGTGTTGGGTGTTCGGAGTCCTGGTTAGGTTCTGGTTTTGTAAACTATAATCTCTGTTTTGGTTCATCGCAGTTGAGTAATGTGTCCAAGTATAGAGGTAATATTTCACAGATTTTCTTAGGATTTTTCTCCAGTGTTCCATCCTGTCTTCTGAAGCATAAGCTTGGAGGTTGATATACTGTCACATTTTCTCTGAATTTTCTCTAAAACTTCCGTGTTTCTGGTGAAGCCCTCTTCTATTTTCTTCAACCTGCTGTCTTCTTAACCTCTTTTTTTCTCTGCGAATTGTTTTTGAAGTGTTTTTCTGTATCCTGTTGAATTCTTCCCATTTTTCTTGTGTTCTTCGACTGTCAATTTTTTTATAGGCTTGTGTTCTGTCTTCTATGGCTCTGTCGCGTGTCATGTTCCACCATCGATGTTTCTTTTCCTCTGTGGTTGCTCCAATTTTATCAGTTCTCTCATTTTTTTGACAGTTGTTGCTCTTGATTTTCGCAATTTCTTCTATTACTTCTTCCTTGTTTGGTTTCAGGCACCCTGGATCTGTTTTGAAAGGTCTGTTGGTTGTCTTTTTTGTCTGTTAGGTAAAAATTTTATTTTGATTTGGAGAAGGTGATGTTAAGACTCAAAAACTCCTTTCCTAGTTCTTACGTTCATTATTTGTCTAGCGTTTTTCATGGATATTGCTGCGTGGTCTATCTGAAATTCTCCTAGAGCATTTTGAGTGATTTCCTAGTTCCTTGTTATCTGTGTGGTTTCTGGAATTGTGTGGACATGATATTCGCAGGTTCGAATCCTGCCTCCGGCATGGATGTGCGTGATGTCCTTAGGTTAGTTAGGTTTAAGTAGTTCTAAGTTCCAGGGGACTGGTGACCTCAGCAGTTAAGTCCCATAGTGCTTAGAGCCATCGAGTATACTACATACTTCCATAAACAATTAAAAACCAACATCTGCTTATACAATGTAATAAACAAATTAGTTATACATAATTGTTGAATATGAGGTTTACGTTAAATACCATACCCTACAACTTCAAATGGGTAAGATAAAATCAAATGCTGCTTTTATGCTCCTATTGCTTATCTATGACAACAGGTGGCTCCACTGGTGAAATGTTCAAATTTCGATATGTGTGCCATATTGTTAGAAACAACAGAGTAACAATTTAATTGTTTACCACACCTGTGAAGCTTTTCAAATGTCAAAATATCTTTTGCAAGTTTGTAAAAATACATCAGCATCGTAAGAATTTGCCATAAAGTAAGTGCTCTACGGCGATTTTCAAGCATAAACACACAGAATTTGCTAAATAGGGTGGTAAATTTCTTATGGAATGTGAGGAAGATTGTAAGAACTACCCTGTATAATAGTGAAGACCAACATTTGTTTAAGCAATGAAATTAACGGATTAGTATCACACAGTTGCGGAAGATTTGTTTTACATAAGTACTATTCCACCAAACTTCGAAAACACGAAATAAGATAAATAAATGTACAAGTTAATATTGCTATTGCTCGTCCCGCTCATCGATTTGTGTGATGAGGACACGCGCTCTGCATCCGAAACATGAAACGCTGCTGCTAGCGGTACTAAACAACATCAAGAATGAGGACAATACATGTCACTGACATATGACTCATCGTAGCAGAACGCCCCTGTGATAGTGCAAGCACAGAGTGCAGATGCTGTGAATAAGAAGGCATCGAGTGTACCCATGTTTTTCACTTTGACCAACAATTTAACTTCCAGTGCGACGAAACGTGTAAACGTTGGTATGGAAGCACATCATGTCTGGCGCTTGCATGCGAGAATGGAGATTGAAAATGTATGCAAGTGTGTTAAAGCGCCAGCTCCCGGGTCGACTGGGACGAAATATGTTGTGCAGAGCACTGCATCAATCAGCAGATGACTACAGAGTATTATCCAACTCGTTCTCCCCCAGACATTTGCCTTACTGGTGTGGCACTTTCTATTACAACTGTGTAAGATGACTGTGCTTTGTGCGTGAAATCGGGTTACAAGTGTGTTTATTTAAGGCATGCGTCAGTTATGAAGTTATACCATCTGGATACTGCACTTCGTCTTCATTTGGGGAGACTGAAACGTTGGTTGCCTAGCGTAGACTCTGCATACAATGATGTTGTAAAGTCCCTACGTGTGTATAGTGTACATGTTGATGATCTGAAGCAGCACCTTTGTCTTTACATGAACGCTGAACCTAAACAGAAACATATTAAATGTGAGTGTGGAAAACATGAGTACTGTGAGGCATCTGTTGGCTTGAGTGAGATACACGCTTTATTTAGTGTCGTACACTTTGACGCTAAAAGAACCATCATGTGTATTGCCTGCAAATTACTTGCCGCCAGTTGATTTGTGAGTTGGTGAATAGAGTATTGCGTTGAATGAACTAGAGGCGTACAACAGCATCCCAGGTATCATTGAGACTATCAACAAAATGGATCTGGATATTAATGGCGAAGAAGATATTCTGGAAATAGAACCGGGTGCATATGATATCGAGGATTTGAACGAAATCTTAAAACAGTCTGGAAAAGGTATCGAACTGCGTATAAACATCAATACACTTACATCTGAAATAATGACTGTAAATGCAACGATTGACTTTAAAGTTCATCAGTTGAGGTTCAGATGCAATGTCGTACACTTTGACGCTTCAATAAGGCGCTGCTGGGTTTCACAAAAGCGCCATCTGGTTTCCACCTTCAAGCTAGACGAGTTTCGTTCTTTGTAGTTTTTATCGTTTGACGTTTATTTCGTGAGGTATTTGGCTCTGTCACTATCAATGGACCACCCTGCATATGCAGGGCGAAGGCACAAGTAAAAAAACTCTTCCTCACCCCTAGATCGATTACAACCGTATGTAGTACATGTATTACTTACTGTCTACAGTATCTAAGTAGATTAAGAAGTTCAAGTAGCAGAAAAAGAATGCATGTATGCTGAAGGTGCATTATTTGGTAAAAAATTAGCAGCAAAGCCAATTAGAGGAATAAGGTATGGACAGTGGAAATTAATTATGGACATTGATGATAATGGTTGGGGATTATAAATTTCTTAATTACATTCAGTAAGGTGTTTTTATTAAAAAAATGTTTACAAATGAAAACAGTTGGAAGCTATCAATTTTGATCAGTTCCTGTTAATGAAGAAAAGTGAAGATAATGTAAACATTTGTAACAGAAATGTGGAAATTCATACCAACATTGTTGATGGTTGAGTTCATCCAAATAATGCTCAGTTATACACTCCTGGAAATTGAAATAAGAACACCGTGAATTCATTGTCCCAGGACGGGGAAACTTTATTGACACATTCCTGGGGTCACATACATCACATAATCACACTGACAGAACCACAGGCACATAGACACAGGCAACAGAGCATGCTCAATGTCGGCACTAGTACAATGTATATCCACCTTTCGCAGCAATGCAGGCTGCTATTCTCCCATGGAGACGACCGTAGAGATGCTGGATGTAGTCCTGTAGAACGGCTTGCCATGCCATTTCCACCTGGGGCCTCAGTTGGACCAGCTTTCGTGCTGGAAGTGCACACCGCGTGAGACGACACTTCATCCAGTCCCAAACATGCTCAATGGGGGACAGATCCGGAGATCTTCCTGGCCAGGGTAGTTGACTTAAACCTTCTAGAGCACGTTGGGTGGCACGGGATACATGCGGAGGTGCATTGTCCTGTTGGAACAGCAAGTTCCCTTGCCGGTCTAGGAAGGGTAGAACGATGGGTTCGATGACGGTCTGGATGTACCGTGCACTATTCAGTGTCCCCTTGACGATCACCAGACTTGTACGGCCAGTGTAGGAGATCGCTCCCCACACCATGATGCCTGGTGTTGGCCCTGTGTGCCTCACTCGTATGCAGTCCTGATTGTGGCGCTCACCTGCACCGCGCCAAACACGCATACGACCATCATTGGCATCAAGGCAGAAGCGACTCTCATCGCTGAAGACGACACGTCTCCATTCGTCCCTCCATTCACGCCTGTCGCGACACCACTGGAGGCGGGCTGCACGATGTTGGGGCGTGAGCGGAAGACGGCCTAATGGTGTGCGGAACCGTAGCCCAGCTTCATGGAGACGGTTGCGAATGGTCCTCGCCGATACCCCAGGAGCAACAGTGTCCCTAATTTGCTGGGAAGTGGCGGTGCGGTCCCCTACGGCACTGCATAGGATCCTACGGTCTTGGCGTGCATCCGTGCGTCGCTGCGGTCCGATCCCAGGTCGACGGGCACGTGCACCTTCCGCCGACCACTGGTGACAACGTCGATGTACTGTGGAGACCTCACGCCCCACGTGTTGAGCAATTCGACGGTACGTCCACCCAGCCTCCCGCATGCCCACTATACGCCCTCGCTCAAAGTCCGTCAACTGCACATACGGTTCACGTCCACGCTGTCGCGGCATGCTACCAGTGTTAAAGACTGCGATGGAGCTCCGTATGCCACGGCAAACTGGCTGACACTGAAGGTGGCGGTGCACAAATGTTGCGCAGCTAGCGCCATTCGACAGACAACACCGCGGTTCCTGGTGTGTCCGCTGTGCCGTGCGTGTGATCATTGCTTGTACAGCCCTCTCGCAGTGTCCGGAGCAAGTATGGTGGGTCTGACACACCGGTGTCAATGTGTTCTTTTTTCCATTTTTCAGGAGTGTATTTGTATTTTAAAATTGTTCACTCTGATGCATCAGATTACCTTTAATGTGATGAAAAATCTACTAAAAATTAATTGATAATATGTTGTAAAATAATTTCACTTTGTAACTATAAAAATAGTAAATTACGTTTTATCAAGAATAGAACAGCCTTTCATTTCTTCATAAATTTTAGTAAACTTAACTTTGCCTTGTTCTGATCAAATTCCTGTGGGAGGACTTATGCTTAGTAATGGTAAAATAAAAAGCAATGAAATGGAAATACTTTATTTACTGTAAATGTTTGGCATTTATTTTAAAGATCATGAAGATTTTCTTTGGGAAAAAGATTTAACTATTATTTCTAGTTCTAGTGCTGGAAATGATATTCTTAGGTGGTCTGATAATTTGACAGTGGATTCCAAATAAATGGTACCTTATCAAATGAAGCAAAACTTGTTAGTTAAAAAATGAAAATTATATTACCTATTGTTAAATATGATGCTGATTATGAACTTGAATTAGAACAAGAAACACTGAAAAATCCTAAAATACCAATGTCTTTGTCTCAATTACAAACCATTGAAATAGCCAGACTGATTAATAAAAGAAATTTCGAGTTATATGTAAAAAATCTGTATAATTCAGGAGAATTTGATATTCCTTATTTTATTTTCGTTATCTTTCAAACAAAAGAAAAATAATCAGTTGAGTTATTCTTCATTATTTGGTAATGTTAAATTACAGAATATTTACCTAAAAATGGATGAATTTAAATTTTTCCTAAAGAAAAGTGGAATTTCGATCTACCCAATAATTTTTTCTGTGCATACAATTCATTTCGTGCATTTAAAAGAAAAGCACAATTAAAAGGTGATACTGACATATATCCATAAAATTTTATTACAGTTTGTCCTAATTCTATTATAAATATGACTAGAAGAAAAAGAGTGGTGGCAAAGAAAAAATGAAGAAATTATGTGATACTTTTAATGATATAATTCATAATAATACTTAAGCTTATATAATTTTCTATGGAAAAGAGAATTTAACTAATGGTTTTCAACACAGAACATTAATTGTGAATTTTAAGTATTATTTATATTTTTGTTATTGTCTGTAAAGTCCTCAAAAATAAAATAGATAAATTACAATCATGTACCATTTTTGGCAAGTTATGAAAGTCTCTTTATATATCATCAGAAAAAGTAAAGTTTATTATCAATATTTTTCTGCATGTTAAAATGCACAAACTGTTTTAAGGAAGGAGAGGCAGAAAGTTTGAGCTTTTGACTTCTTCTCGTATTTTTAACAAATATTTATTATAACTGTAAAATTCAAATTTATGTTTATCTGTATCATAAAATTTATTAATATGTACTATAGCATCATTATGTTCCATACTTTGCAAATGATCAGTAGTCAAAAAAGAATTAAAATAATATTTGCAAACATGAAACTTATCTTGTGTCTGTCTTTCCATATTGTTTACCTCAACAAATATGAATTTATTCAATTTGGATTGATCCCATGCATTAGTCATAATTTTATTTGTCATAATATATTAGAATTCTTCAAAAATAGGAAAACGAATTGAATGGCCATTTCGACATGTCTAACCTATAATTTTTTATGTTAACTTATAAGGGAAAATTTCTATTTGATTTTCGAAAATGAAAAATTAAAAAAAAATAATTTCTTACAAAATAAAACATTGTATTTTAAAAAATAAACAAAATAAAAATTATTACTTTAAAAAAAGTGCAAACAAAAATTGCCTACTTGTCTCAAAATTAGGCGCCATGTTGGGAATTTCCACCTACTGACAGGATGTACGAAATCCATGTACTTTACAAGCAACCATTATACTGGCTACACGAAGAGACCATACAGGAATTTTTCCGAAGAAAGACATGGAAAGACAAGTTCCATGTGGCAGTATGTGCTTTGCCTGTGCTACGAAATGAACTTGAAAACGTTTCATTACTTCCAGAGAAGGGCTAGATGTATAGCTTTGCACAGAATGGAATGATTTTCCAAATGGCTCTGACAGTACTGTGGTGACATTTATCAACAGAGCAATGGGTTCAAATGGCTCTGAGCACTATGGGACTTAACTTCTGAGGTCATCAGTCACCTAGAACTTAGAACTACTTAAACCTAACTAACCTAAGGCCATCACATACATCGATGCCCAAGACAGGATTCGAACCTGCGACCGTAGCGGTCGCGCGGTTCCAGACTGTAGCGCCTAGAACCGCTCGGCCACTCCGGCAGGCCCATGATTTTCAGCAGGCGTTACAGATCTGTACTACAGATGTAATTTTTCCTTCAAAGCACCTTCCACAAGAGTAACAGTCCTCTGCAGCATTGTACCTTGGTAAACCTTGAAGGTGTTCAGAATGGTTCAAATGGCTTTGAGTACTATGGGACTTAACATCTGTGGTCATCAGTCCCCTAGAACATAGAACTACTTAAACCTAACTGACATAAAGACATCACGCACATCCATGCCCGAGGCAGGATTCGAACCTGCGACCATACCTGTCGCGCGGTTCCGGACTGAGCGACTTAAACGCGAGACCACCGCCGCTGGCCCTTGAAGGTGTGTTGTGCAAGACATGGAACAGAGCATTGGCGTCCATCACCACTTCCATCCACATAGGGCCAGCTATACAATCCACAGATAAATCAAGGGATGATTAACTGAGGAACTGGCTAACCACGGATTAACTTTGAGTGCTCATTGTACAACACTGTCTTATTTCCCAGTTGATTATTCTTGCAATAGATTTCCCATCAAGTTAACTTGGCAGCAGCGGAAGTGCATTCGGGCTATTTTCGGATATGTCGTTTCGTGTTTACTTGTCATCGTCTGCAAAAATATTGTGTTAAAAATGGGAGATAAGCGTTTCCGATCGCTGAACTAATCGCTGGAGTTATTTTGAGTCTAATATATAATGCAAGTAAGTTCAAGAGAGTAGTAGGAAACGCGAAACCTGCAGTCTCTTTCTATGAAAATGTTACTACAAAACAGTTAAGTAAATTGATAGGCTACTTACATGTATGACAATATAGTTAAGGGATCAGGAATTTGTTATTTGACCAGCAATAGACCTTTCTAGATTTCGGAAGTAAGTAAGGAGAAAAATATACAACAGTTACCATTAGAAATAACTTCATGTAGATCGACAGAGCAAGTAACAGATCTAGTTTTTTTAAAAAAAAGAAATGACGCTGTGGCTGAGCCGTTCTAGGCGCTTCAGTCCGGAACCGCGCTGCTGCTACTGTCGCAGATTCGAATCCTGCCTCAGGCATGGATGTGTGTGATGTCCTTAGGTTAGTTAGGTTTAAGTAGTTCTAGGTCTAGGGGACTGATGACCTCAGATGTTAAGTCCCATAGTGCTTCGAGCCATTTGAACCATTTTTTGAAAGAAATGAAAGAAAGACGTAAGTATTACGCTCAGCAAAAGTAGAAGGCGCGACTGATAGATAGCATCCAATATGTGAAACGGATGGTCCAAACTGTGTGCGACGAAATACACGATTTCATAGTGGCCAGCAGTGCGCCACAGTTCGACTCATATGCAACATTTCTACACACAATAGCATTCCATCAAATGTAACTGTACGGTAGATGATAAACTGTACGTGGGCACATAATATGGAAGCAACTGTGATATGCAGTCTACTTTGTAAAATAGTTGGTATTTTCTGTCTCTCCAATGGACTGTTACAACAAAAGCATTATGGAGATGTTTATAACGCAAGTTGTGAGAGGTGTTACTGGCTATCTTGCTGTTGCTTTTACGTCTTAGAATGATTAATTCATTACAGCAACAAAAGGGTGTTATACAGAAAATACCGTTGCTGGATTTACAGTTATTGGGCATACATAAATCCTGTTTCTGTGAGGTGGTGGTTATTAATTAAGTTGAGGGTATATATGAAGGATAAGATCCCAGAATTTCTTATAATCCTTGGGTAGAAGTATACCTACGCACCTGTGAGACTGGAGGCTGTTGTCATTGTATCTCACCCTAAATATTTGTGGAGCAGTAACCATTTCATACACAATTTGCCTTGTACAATCACCTCTAGCGACTGTATATAATCTTGGAGGTAGGGGGAAGCAAGTAGAGATTTGACAACTTCACTGTATTGTTCCTTCTTTTCTACAGTCGTCTCAGCTTAGAACTGCCAGTATCGTTTTTAGAATAAAAATAACTGTATTCGAATGGGAAAGAACTAGCAGAAGTGCAGAACGTGGTGCTTCAAAAGTAGCGTGACAAGAACGGGAGAGCGGGAAAGAACTGTATTAGTTAATAAGGGAGCATAAAGCTCAAAATTAGGTTCAGAAAATAAAAATTACGACAAATGATTTCACAATAAACATATATTGATCCATATACATTTGTTTATTTTATTTCCATTTATGGCATCAGAGAAATGAAGTAATTAATAAAACTATCTGTGTGCATGTTGTCTAATGTTAATTATTCTGCTTACTGTCCCCTCGCCAATACCAATGAAGTCTCCAATGGAGAGAAGGCTGTCATCAGAGACAAAATACACTCCAGGAAATGGAAAAAAGAACACATTGACACCGGTGTGTCAGACCCACCATACTTGCTCCGGACACTGCGAGAGGGCTGTACAAGCAATGATCACACGCACGGCATAGCGGACACACCAGGAACCGCGGTGTTGGCCGTCGAATGGCGCTAGCTGCGCTGCATTTGTGCACCGCCGCCGTCATTGTCAGCCAGTTTGCCGTGGCATACGGAGCTCCATCGCAGTCTTTAACACTGGTAGCATGCCGCGACAGCGTGGACGTGAACCGTATGTGCAGTTGACGGACTTTGAGCGAGGGCGTATAGTGGGCATGCGGGAGGCCGGGTGGACGTACCGCCGAATTGCTCAACACGTGGGGCGTGAGGTCTCCACAGTACATCGATGTTGTCGCCAGTGGTCGACGGAAGGTGCACGTGCCCGTCGACCTGGGACCGGACCGCAGCGACGCACGGATGCACGCCAAGACCATAGGATCGTACGCAGTGCCGTAGGGGACCGCACCGCCACTTCCCAGCAAATTAGGGACACTGTTGCTCCTGGGGTATCGGCGAGGACCATTCGCAACCGTCTCCATGAAGCTGGGCTACAGTCCCGCATACTGTTAGGCCGTTTTCCGCTCACGCCCCAACATCGTGCAGTCCGCCTCCAGTGGTGTCGCAACAGGCGTGAATGGAGGGACGAATGGAGACGTGTCGTCTTCAGCGATGAGAGTCGCTTCTGCCTTGGTGCCGATGATGGTCGTATGCGTGTTTGGCGCGGTGCAGGTGAGCGCCACAATCAGGACTGCATACGACCGAGGCACACAGGGCCAACACCCGGCATCATGGTGTGGGGAGCGATCTCCTACACTGGCCGTACACCTCTGGTGATCGTCGAGGGGACACTGAATAGTGCACGGTACATCCAAACCGTCATCGAACCCATCGTTCTACCATTCCTAGACCGGCAAGGGAACTTGCTGTTCCAACAGGACAATGCACGTCCGCATGTATCCCGTGCCACCCAACGTGATCTAGAAGGTGTAAGTCAACTACCCTGGCCAGCAAGATCTCCGGATCTGTCCCCCATTGAGCATGTTTGGGACTGGATGAGGCGTCGTCTCACGCGGTCTGCACGTCCAGCACGAACGCTGGTCCAACTGAGGTGGAAATGGCTTGGCAAGCCGTTCCACAGGACTACATCCAGCATCTCTACGATCGTTTCCATGGGAGAATAGCAGCCTGCATTGCTGCGAAAGGTGGATATACACTGTACTAGTGCCGACATTGTGCATGCTCTGTTGCCTGTGTCTATGTGCCTGTGGTTCTGTCAGTGTGATCATGTAATGTATGTGACCCCAGGAATGTGTCAATAAAGTTTCCCCGTCCTGGGACAATGAATTCACGGTGTTCTTATTTCAATTTCCAGGAGTGTATTTGAGGGTCCATAGTAGTTGGTTCATTGGTGCAACAGAGTCATTTCTGAAAAAAAAGCAATGGCATGAGACAATTCAAGAGAAATTTAAAAGATAACTTTTCAGCCACTCCTTCCACTGTTACGATTATGTAAATTCAATAACTGAGTCGAGATTTTTTAAATGGGTGTAACTCATAATTTCACCAGTTTTTACTTTTTTGTTGCTTCAGAAACCCAATAGATATGCCCATCGATTAGTTCTAAAAGGGTGTTTATAATGCCCCACACTGAGCGAGAATCCCAGGCCAAAGAGCGCAGTTTTTATTTGAATAGGGGTATGTCACTGACTTCCGCCCCTTTAAAAAAAATCTGTTAGCAGCATTGTAAAAAACTGTTTCAATTCGCCGCTTATTTTCTAACCTGTGATACAGAGCCTTTGTTCCATTGCTGTTCATTTGACAATTAATTCACATGAATCGATAAAATGAGTGACACTGATAGTGTGTGTAGTGGTGATTACACTGACAAATAATGCAAAGAAAACGTGGTGCAAATTATTATATAAGGTGAACAAAGTAAAAGCAGCCTGACTCAAAGGTGAATGTTATGTTAACCTCAGAGGCAACGTTGTTGAGGCTGATAAACCTGAATTTTCTGCAGGTAAGACACTTTGCTTCTATTATTCCTTTCGTTTTTGTGTTAATGAATAAGCTATACATTATTGTTTCAAAGCTATACTTTATAGTTATAATTAAAACAATTAATAACAATATTACTGATAGGTAACCAAAGTTGTTTTAAATGGTAGCCTCCATCTCCTTCAGAACGACCGTGTACTAGTTGTGTTTACCGAGCGAAGTGGCGCAGTGGTTAGTCACTGGACTCGCATTCGGGAGGACGGCGGTTCAATCCCGCTTCCGGCCATCCTGATTTAGGTTTTTCGTGATTTCCCTAAATCACTCCAGTTAAATACCGGAATGGTTTCTTTGAAAGAGCACAGCTGACTTCCTTCCCCGTCCTTCCCTAATCGAAAGAGACCGATGACCTCGCTGTCTGGTCTCCTTCCCAAAAATAACAACAACTAGTTGTGTTTACTGCAACAATTACTCATTTGTTTCTTTCTTTTTCTTTCTTCTGTTAGAAGTACAAGAAAGTGTTTGGAAAATCTGGGGGAAGACAACTGTTTTGATGTGTTTTCAAAATTCTACAATATTCTTAGTAGGAATGTCCAGGATTTGCATCTACAGTTCTTGATTGATGTAGACGAAGTTAAACAGAGAGGACTAGAGGGTAGAACTAATCCCAAGATAATGAAAAGTGTTACTTTCACATGCCACATTCTTGTAGGAAGTGATCGAACGAGGGTGTGAATACAAACTTTTCTTTCAGTTTTTCTGTGAGTGAAAAACGAGACAGAAGAATCGGAGATTTAAAAATGGCTGGACGTACTCCAGTAGATAAAAGAGGTGGAGGTATCACCAGATGTCTGACACCTGAAATGCATGCGGCGATTCACGATCATATCAGATATTTCCCATTGTATGAATCACATTATTCTCAGGACAAGATATGCTACCTGAGCCCTCAGTTATCAATGAAAACAGCGTGGAAACGGTTCAGAACGAAATATCCTGAATTCAGAACTGTTTCATGCTACGCATACTGGAATGATTTTAACAAGAGTTTTGGTTACAGATTTGATAAGTCTCAAGTAGATGTGTTTTGTACCTGTGAAGAACTTAACCAGAAAATTGAAGTCCCTCGCCTTAATGAGGTTGCTAGAAGTACAGCTACAGCGGAACTATTAATACATAAACGCAGGACTAGTAATTTTTATTCTGCACTAAAGCATGAATTATCTATATAGGGGCAAAAAGAAAGCCATGTTTTGTCCATCGCAATTGACTTAATGGAGATGATTCCAAATCAGGAGGTTTTCTATTTAAGACTGCTTACTGTTAATTTATTCTGCATAACTAACATTAAAGAAATGAAGAGTACGTTGTACGTTTACCATGAAGAGAATGGCAGAAAATCCGCAGATGAGGTCAGTTCTTTTTTATCAGATTTTATAAAAGAGGTACTCTTCTGGGAAAGTTCCCATCAAAACAGCAAAGATTGAAGACCTGAAGAAAATCGAATCCTACATTCCTCAAGAGCGCAAGTATTCCTACACAGAACTATTTTCTTGGCCAACTGAGCCTGAAAATACCACAGAATAAGAAGAATGCATTTTAGTTGATGACAATACTGCTGTTATATCTTTTTTAGTACTTATTGTGATTTGTATCATATACCATCACTCTTAACACTGTTTTGTATAACTTTGAAAAATAAGTAAACGAAATTTAAAAAAAGCAAAGTTTGCTTGATTCTGAATGAGTTTTTAAATTTCAGATGTATTATTTAAAAGGGCGTAAAACAGTGAAGTTTATAGTTCAATTACACATAGCGTAATTACTTAAGGTGAAAATCCTTCTCACGTAAACTCAGATATTACTGTGCTAATCACATAAAACCACAAAAAGCATCTATGTTTCGCAGTTTGGAGTTGACACAGTTTTTTGTGTGTCCTGAAAAATTTACTCAGCATGATATACGCCCTTTTAAAAAAATTCGATTCATTACTGCGGATTCCTTTTAGCTGAATGACAAGTACATATGTTCTTATAACACAAAGACAACAATAATTTTATTATGAATATAAATGTGGTTATGTGAATAATACTAATAACTGAGAAATACAACAACTATCTGCTATAGCTTTCTTGTAAAAAAGCTGATTTTTCTGTTCATTTTACTGTGTTAAATTTAGCTTGAGTAAGCATGAATAATTTACATGCTAATGGGAATAGTGCTTGGTGGTGGACGATTTTGTTGCTCTGAAGCATTCATTAAAAGGTGGAAAGTGGTTGTCCCGGTGGGAGATAAGAATGAATATTATTTCCTGCTATGGACTTGCTAAGTGAACTCGGGGCATTAGTGTACTATCAAACATTTTTGCTTACATTAAGCCATCACAATAACCCATCAATTAGGGGAAAATGGTATTCCACACTAGTGCAATATAAGATAATTATTTCAATTTAGGTGCGCTGCGTGGCCGCACGGCTTTGGGTGTGGTGTCATGAACTGCCCGGCTCCTCCCGCCGGAGGTTCGAGTCTTCCCTCGGGCATGGGTGTATGTGTCGTTCTTAGCAAAAGTTACTTTAAATTAGTTTAAGTAGTGTGTAAGACTAGGGACCGATGACCTCAGCAGTTTGGCCCGTTAGAAATAAAATAAAAAAAAGAACTGAGTTTAAGATACATTCAGTTAATTACAGTTTGACGTAAAGGACAACACTGAAAATAACTTGACACACAAGGAAAGTGAAAACCATAGCAGTCCAGGCACTCCTTCCACATGCTATACTACGCAGGTTCATGGACTTCATTCCTGTTCTGCTCTTATAAAATACATATATTGCTATTATTTTGTGATACATATGAGTCGGCTTACGAGCATTATACTAATAACTGAGAAACGCAACAGCTATGTACTATAGACTGGACTAGAAGAAGGGATCGGTTGGTAGGACATGTGTTGAGGCATCAAGGAGTTACCAATTTAGTAGTGGAGGGTAAAAATCGTAGACGGAGACCAAGAGATGAATACACTAAGCAGATTCAGAAGGATGTAGGTTGCGGTAGGTACTGGGAGATGAAGAAGCTTGCTCAGGATAGAGTAGCATAGGGAGCTGCATCAAACCAGTCTCAGGACTGAAGACCACAACAACAACAACACTATGAAACCAAGAAAACTGAAAGACGAAAAAGGTAAATTATTTATTTAAGTACATCTTTGGTAGAGCTTTCATGTTCGTGTTGTTTAGTCCAATCGACGTCTATTATCACAGTCCAGTCACATTAATGTGACTACCGCCTGTGTTTGACGTCAATGTGTAATACCTTCTCACAGACGGCAGATGGCAGCACTAGCAGTGAAGGGTATGCAAAGCGTGTAGGGGGACACGGGAAACACTGCAGTCATTGTCGTAAAGTGGAAATGGAGCGATTTATCACTCGTCCAAAGTAGCATTATCATGGGCCTTCCGGTCAAGGGTGAAAGCATCTCCGAAATATCTAAGTTTGTAAACTGCTCGTGTGACACAATGGTTAAAGTACCTTTCATGCCTGGCAAAATGGGGCTAGGCAAGAGGCAACTATGGTGCATCTCAAGCAACAGACGACAAGGGTGAATGATTATTGTGTAGCTGAGTATGGGCGAATACATCTGCAAGTTTTGAGCAACAGACGGCTCAGATGAAACAAGGGACTGCCAACAGCGTTTCCGCAACAACGGGTAACGTCGCGAGTCAACGGGTAACTTAATTGCAGTAAGCTACTTTGCAGAAAAGCCCATAGCATTGGAGCCATTGGCTGCGAAGGAGACAGCCAGATGTGTCTTAGCAATGACTCACTCGTACCTGTGCTATGCTAACCGTGGGAAGCGGTATCTGTGTCACTTTGAGTGACTGAATATTCAAACCCTTGAGAATCTAAATAAACTATAGTAAATATTATTTAATATTGTTAAAAGTCGATACACTGCTTTTTGTTATTCAAGAGGATATTGTATAAAATTTTCAGCCTTCTATTTGTCTTAGTTTGGGAGTTAGAGGAAATTACCTAAAACACCCCAAACCGACGCTTAGACTGAAAACCTCAGTTAAGAATAATAACAGTTTGTCTTCAGTATCATTTGAAATCATTACTCGATTTCATAAAATGTCAGGTCATTTTATTTGGATTTTCATATTAAAAAACGGTAGCTACTTCTCATTTTCGAAATATAAAATCTAGAAAAGATTATTATTTAATTAGTATCTATTTGTTTAGTTGTTGTGGAATGAATGAGAATGAGTGAGAGTGTGTAAGTGAAACATACGTAGAAATTCAATATTGTATGCTGTACCACATTGTGTGACTGTGTAGTGGGAAAGTTGTGTTTTCCCCTCATTGCTGATGACGTATGTCTAAGGGCACTTGCTTTTGTAATAAGGCAGCCAGAATAGCCGTTTCCAGAGTGATAGTTTTCTAAATAAATTCCCAAATTAGATTTCTATTCGTTTGGTTTTGTTAAACATTATGGTAATATTTGCATATTGAAATGATGTGAATGCAACTGGGAATAGTGATTGGTGTAGGACAGTTTTGGCGCGAGAATGATCTCGAACAGTTGTTCTGATTGGCTGGTCATTTTGATCAACCAATCAGAGTTTAGCAGTTCCCTCACACTGCCAGGTAATTATAGGCTGTGGAAGGAGCAGCAAGAGGGAGTCGCTGGGTATCTATTGAACGTGGAGGTCATGTTGAACATGTCTGTCTGCATAATGTGTAAAATGAAGAAATTATGTGAATTTCATGTCCAGATTGTGTTGCCATAGAAGTAGTTGCATTTACGGACAGTTTTGTGTAGTTTGGATGTTGTAGAAATGTTTTGTTGGAAAGGTAAATGCGTGTGAATTTCGGCCTTTGTAAAATTCCGCGTGGCGTGTTTTGTATCTGTATATGGAATGTTTGGCGAGCAATTTCTTTTATAGAAATCCACTGAAAAGGACTGAATGTGAAACTCAGAGTATTGACTGTGAAATCGTGTAATTCTTCGGGTTGGAGTTAAGTACATTTCTGGCTGCCTTGTGTGTGTACTGGGTTGCATGAACTGTTAACTGAGGACACTGATGTTTCTCGTTAAGTACATGTGGGCTGATAGCAGGAATGTTTCTTCAACTGACATGGAATAAAAGACTGTTTTCTGAATTTTGACATTTTACTGAGAGAACGAAGCAACCACTTTCCACCAGAAATGTGTTATAAGAATTTACAGGATAGCTTGCTACTAGAGCTTACGCGGACTTCGTAATGTATGTATTGACGGCGTTTTCTTCAATGCTGCCGTTACGTCGTCAGCGCAGTACATACGTATGTAGAGAAACGGGCTGGTGATTTGCCGCCGTTCTGGGATAGGTGAAACTATTTGCAATGAACAGTACGACGAACGTGCAAACATTTTATAACCCACCCTGCCGCTAACGGTTCAGTGACGTTGCTGTGCACAGGCTTCCACAACAGGTGCTGGGTGCATGCATCCATGCTGACTGCCGTTCATAGGCGACGAAGGCTAGAATCTGGACTCCAGTACCGCAACTGAACGTCAACTGAGTGTTGACAGGTGACCTTTTCCGATGAATCACGTTTTATGCTCCATAGGATAGATGGCTGTTGGGGTGTACGACTTTAAAACAATCGTCGGAAGGATGCAAGCTGGAGAAAGGAGTATAATGCTCTGGGGATTGTTTTCGTGACAATGCCTGGGTGATCTCGTCACTCTCGAAGGTACATTGGATCGACATTAGTATGCATCTACCCTTGGGCACCATGTCCACCTCTAAATGCAGTTTGTTTTTTCCTCAGCATAACGGCATCTATCAGCAGGCCAACGCAATGTGTCACACACTTCACAGTGTACGTGCGTGGTTCGAAGAGCATCAGGATGAGTTTACTGTGCTGTTCTGGCCACCAAACCCATCCGAGAAGTAGTCGGACAACCTCGATCAGGCTGTTAACACCATCGATCCTCAACCGAGAAACGTAGTGCAGCCGGGCACGGCACTACAGTCGGCATGGGTCCACATACCCGTCTTTACCTTCCAGAACCTCACTGACTGTCTTCCTGCAAGTCTGGGCGGCCGAAGCTCGTTATTCAGGCATCTGACAGGTGGTCATATAAATGTGGCTGTACCTTGCAATCCACAGTTATAACTAGTAGCATCCTTAGTAGCCATTGGAGGCAGAGAGCTTTTATCGTCACAGTGAATACATTAGTTTAGCATATCACAGAATGGTATACCGTCATTTTTTGTACTGCGAACGACATAACCTTCGAATACGGGTGGACAAGACACGCGTTATCAGCGGATCAACAACTGTTCTGCCCAGCGGACATGACACGTGATGTCTGGTATGTGTGGTGTTACCGCCAGACACCACACTTGCTAGGTGGTAGCCTTTAAATCGGCCGCGGTCCGGTAGTATACGTCGGACCCGCGTGTCGCCACTACCAGTGATTGCAGACCGAGCGCCGCCACACGGCAGGTATAGAGAGACTTCCTAGCACTCGCCCGAGTTGTACAGCCGACTTTGCTAACGATGGTTCACTGCCTTCTAAGCTCTCATTTGCCGAGACGATAGTTAGCATAGCCTTCCTACGTTACTTGCTACGACCTAGCAATGCGCCATTATCAGTACTATTGATATTGTAAACCATGTATCGTCAAGAGCGACGTTCGTCATTAACGGATTAAAGTCAAGTATTCCATCAGCTACGTCCGTTTTTCTCAATTCTAATTCCCTTGTCATGTTCCAGACCTCACGCCAGCCTGCGTAAGCTAAAACGCGTGCATTTCGGCCTCCTTCAGTAACCCTGTGTTGGCTCTACTGCCAACCACAACAGTAAGCACTAGCGGATTCAAATGGCACTATGCCAGTGGTGTATCGTGCGTCGAGTAGAGCAAAAGGTCCACCAACAGACAGCTGCGTTGGCAGCAATGTGATGATAGTGGAGGTAGCCGCGAACATTCTCGAATGTTATAGGCGAGGCACAGCGCATCAATAGCAGTTGCCAGCTAAGGAATACCTCTTCTCACTACACATCACTGGACACTGAGATTAGTATGGGCGCAGGAACAACTCAAGACCTGAGAAACAGTTGTCTTGACTGCTGAGTTCCGGCGCACTTAGGAACATGCCGATGGCGGGCTCCCTTATGGCACCGTTATGGCTTGTTGGAGACTGTCTCGTGTGTATATGTGTGCGTGTGGGGAGGGGTGGTCGTGTTTCCATAGAATAAAATGGGGACCCTAACATGTCTTCCATCTTTTCCCAAATAATAAAGGAATCTAACTGTCGTCGTGCGCTTCCATTCGAATACCTGCAGGTTAATCCGTCCAAGAAACTTTTCAGTTCCTGCCGTTTCGGCCAGAGCTGTGTCCAGAGATAAAACCTAACTATCAGTTATTGACTGTCAAGTATAAAAATTTACCTATAGATTTTGCTGAGCCACTGACCATATATAACTAAAATTTAATGGTTTCTTCATTTCTTTTAAGGTTATGCCCATGCTTATAAATTTCGATGGCTCCTCCATATAGCAGTTGATAATAGTTTACCATTGTAGGTAACATTTTGGCTGGAGAAAACTTTACTTCATGATTTCCAGACAGAACAGCATGCTCTACTACAGCTGACTTTTCAGCTTTGCCCAATTGGCAAAGACTTCTATGTTCTTTCAGCACTGTATACATGCTTTTCTTGGTAGTATCAAAATGGTTCCAGTGGCTCTGAGCACTATGGGACTTAACATCTGAGGTCATCAGTCCTCTAGAACTTAGAACTACTTAAACCTAACTAACCAAAGGACATCACACACATCCATGCCTGAGGCAGGATTCGAACCTGCGACCATAGCGGTCGCGCGGTTCCAGACTGAAGCGCCTAGAACCGCTCGGCCACACTGGCCGGCCTTGGTAGTGTCAACGTAGACCTTTCCACAAGTACCCGAAATCTTATGAAACCGTCATGCCGACAGAAGACGCATTTATTCTTTATAAATTGCAGAGCTTGTCATATTTTCTTAGTTGGCCTAAAAACCGGTCTGACGTCACGATATTCAAAAATCAGCCAGAATTGATCAGTTACTTTTCTGATAAAGTGGAAAGAAAACTTATTCTTCCATCGATGTGCTTTATCGTTGTCCTTTCACCTGTTGTTATCTTGTAGCAGAACCCTACCTACTTCTTTGCCTGAATAGCTATTTTTCTCTAAACCCTGCTTCAGATGTTTTAATTGGCGTCACGGTGTTTCGGCATGCAAATTAGTATAGTTCTGCTAACAAGAGTGTTAATGAAACCTCTGTTTTGCTGTGGATGATGTTTACAGTTCTTGTGCAAACATCTGTCTGTAGGCGTGACTTTTCGAAAGAGTTTATGTTTCAACCTTCCATACAACCAGGAATATTCACTAGCAACTAACTCTTTCCGTAGCTTCATTAAGAACATGCACCATCCCATAGAGCCCGAAGGAAAATTAACATCCACATACCGTCGACAAAGGGATCATTACAGACAGAGCACAAGCTCGGATTGTTTAAAGGACTGGGAAGGAAATCGGCTGTGCCCTTTCAAAGGACCCATCGTGGCATTTGCCTAGAGTGATTTAGGGAAATCACGGACAACCTAAATCAGGAAGATCGGACACGGATGTGAATCTCAGTCCTCCCGAATGCGTGTCCAGTGTGATCGATCCACAACTATGTGAGGATGTATTAAGATACGATCAAGGGATGAAAGAGTTCTTGAATGGCCCCGAGAGTAGCTTGACCTCATTTGGCAAGTAATACAGGTTTCGAAATAATATATACGTAAAGGTACTCAGTATGATTTTAGCTTGGTGAATGGGTTACAGCGTACAATGTCTTTCGCAAATCAAGTAAGACCTGGTTCCTCTGCATGTAAATATAATTCCTCAATATGAGCAGTGGTATCGAACGCGAGCTTTACAAATATAGAATTTGAAACTTCACTTGTGTCTTCTTGTTACCACTTCATAGACAGACTTTGCATCTGGCACGTCTGCAGTTTTGGTTGCCGCAGCTGGGGCTTGGTGTTGATCGACTTCATGATTGTATTCTCCTAACAAAGACCGCTGACTGTTCATTTCGTGGCAGCATTAGGATTCTTCCCAACTCATTGAAAAATGTTCTTCTTTTGCAAAGATTATTTTTTGTCCAAGCTGGACTTAACTCTGTCCACAGCACAAAAGCATTCTAGGCAGAAGTATCAATATCATTTTAGAAGATGATCACTGGACAGTGGTTGGTATTCCTTTGCGTGTGTAAGTGCCAATAAACTGATCCGATGTGTCCACTGTCCCCTTATTCGCATTGTAGTCCAATATCATTTTTGGTTTCTTGTCTTCTCTGTTCTTTATTTGTGCTGTGCTCATTATAACAATCTGTTTTATCTTGCTTCAAAAGTAAGATACGACCGTGGTATCCATAGTAAAAAAGAACGTTGAAGTGTGAACACCTGCTTTGCTTGATATAGACTGAAGAGCCAAAGAGACTGGCACACCTGCCTAATATCGTGTAGGCCCCCCCGCGAGCACGGAGAAGTGCCGTAACACGACGTGGCATGCACTCGACTAATATCTGAAGTATTGCTGGAGGAAACTGACACCATGAAACCAGAAGGGCTGTCCATAAATTCGTTAAAGTACGAGGGGTTTGAGATCTCTTCTGAACAGCACGTTGCAAGGCATCCCAGATATGCTCAATAATGTTCATGTCTGCGTGTTTGGTGGCCGATGGAAGTGTTTAAACTCGGAAGAGTGTTCTTGGAGACACTTTGTAGCAATTCTGGACGTGTGAGGTGGAGCATTGTCCTACTGAAATTGGCCAAGTCCGTCAGAATGCACAATGGACATGCATGAATGTAGGTGACAGGATGCTTACGTACGTGTCACCTTTCAGAGTCGTATCTAGACGTATCATGAGTCCTATAACACTCCAACTGCTCACGCCTCACACCATTACAAAGCCTCCACTAATTTGAACATTCCCTTGCCGACATACAGGGTCCATCGATTCATGAAGTATTCTCCGTACCCGTTCCCGCCCATCCTCTCGATACAATTTGAAATGAGACTCGTCCGATCAGGCAACACGTTTCCGGTCAACAGTCCAATGTCGGTATCGACAGGTCCAGGTGAGGCGTCAAGCTTTGTGTTGTGCAGTCACCAAGTGTACACTAGTTGGCTTTGGCCTCCGAAAGCTCATGTCGATGATGTTTCGTTGAATGGTTCCCACGCTGACATTTGTTGATGGCCCAGCACTGAGATCTGCAGCAATTTGCGGAAGGGCAGCACTTCTGTCACGTTGAAACATCATCTTCAGTCGTCGTTGGCACGTTCTTGCAGGATCTTTTCCCGGCTGCAGAGATGTCGGAGATTTGATATTTTACCGGATTCTTGATATTCACGGAATACTCGTGAAATCCCCATTTCATCGCTATCTCGGAGATGGTGTGTACCATTGCTCGTATGCCGACTATAACACAACGTTCAGACTCACTTAAATCTTGATGAACTGTCATTGTAGTAGCAGTAGTAACCGATCTAACAGCTGCGCCAGACACTTGTTAGCTATATACGCGTTGCCGATCACAGCGCCATATTCTGCCTGTTAACCTATCTCTGTTTTTGAATATGCACATCTATCCGAGTTTCTTCGGCGCTTCAATGTAATATAAGGGAGTTCATACATATTTTTTTCACCGCCCCCAGCGTTGTAAGATGTCTTTTGAGAAGTCCTTGGCAAATGGATATGATGTGAAGAAATTGTCACATATTAGATTTTGTCCTTTTAGATCATATGTCAGACCTATGACAAGCCTCATACGATCTTTTTATTTGCTTGTCCAGGTAATTTTCCTGTGTAGTTTTGTTTCATCTAAACATAAGAAGTAACACTATCACACAGTGTTCATATGTTTACCCCATATTTTGAGGGTTTACTCGGTATATATTGTTCGAATTGCCAACGTCCTCGGAAAGCCACAAGTTGTTATCCACGTTTACCGATGAGATACTTGTAAGATTCTTTAAATGTTATGTGAAAGAAATTGCTCCCCTTCTAGCAGCATTTCATGTAGTTCACTGTAGCAATGAAAGATACTTATCGATTGGAAAAAGCGCAGCTCATTCTCGTTTTCAAGAAAGGTCGTAGGGCAGACGCACATAATTATAAGCCAATCTCCACGTCAGTCAGTTGTAGAATTATGGAACATGTTTTATGCTCAAGAACTGTTCTGTTTTTGGAGAACGGAAACATTGTCTATAAAAATCAATATGGATTACGCAAACAGATCTTGTGAAACTCAGCTCTCATTGTTCCTTCATGAGATCCATTGCCCTGTCAACAACGCCACTCAGACTGGTACCGTGTTCCTTGACTTGAGGAAGGCGTGTGACACTGCGCCACATTGCCTTCTGGGGAAAAAAATTCTAGGCAGCATCGGACGAGAGTTGAGTCTGGATTCATAACTTCTTCATAAAGTGTTTAAATTATTTAGTAAAAAGCGTTAGAAGCTGTTTACCACTGTTAGTAACTGATGCGGCTGTCTACAAGAAAGTAGCAACGCCAGAAGGCAGTATCCATTTACAGAATGACCTACAGAGAACTGATAAATGTTGCAGGGTCTGGCAGTTGCGCTAAACGTAAACAAAGGTAACATATTGCACATACATAAGAAAGGAAAACCACTGCTTTGCACTACACTTTTAATGACAACAAAATAACTGATCGTATGACAATGTGACCAGGAGGTCCAGTCCGGGGAAGTTCGGCCGCCAAGTGTGAGTCTTACTTCAGTCGACGACACATTGGGCGAATCGCGTGCCGGTGATGAGGATGAAATGATGACGAGGACAACACAGCACCCAGTGCACGTGCGGAGAAAATCTCTGGCCCAGCTGGAAATCGGAGCCAGGCCTGCTGCATGGGAGCCAAGTATGTAACCACTTTTTTTCCCTTTTTTATCTCATTTTGTTCGATATTGTTCGTGGCATTTGTTCTGGGCGGACGTCCCATGACATCCGTTCAAGTTCATCGATGATCCGTTCACTCAGTTTTTTTTATAGCAGAGGGCAGCTAACCCTCTGACCGAAAACGCTGAGATACCGTGCCGGCATGACTCAGCTAAGCAGGCGGTCTTTTAATGATACCTTGCTGAAAACAGTATCTACCGTAAAATACCGAGGAGTAATCATGCAGGGCGTCCGTAAGTGTAATGACCACATGAAACAAATAATACGAGAAGCAGATACCATAATGAGATTCGTTGGAAAAATCTTCAGAAAATGGTCTCATTCAGGAAGTAAGTGACTTACAAGGCGCTTGTTGGACCGATTCTTGAGTATCGTTCATCAGTTTGGGACCCATACCACGTAGGCCTGATGAAAGAGATAGAGAAGATACAAGTAAGAGCGGCGCGTTTCGTCAAGGGATTGTGCAGTCGGCGCGAGAGCGTTACAGAGATGCTCAACAAAATCTAGCGGAATAATGTGTGTGTGAAATCTTATGGGACTTAACTGCTAAGGTCATCAGTCCCTAAGCTCACACACTACTTAACCTAAATTATCATAAGGACAAACACACACACCCATGCTCGAGCGAGGACTCCAACCTCCGCCGGGACCAGCCGAGACGCGTTATACATCACGGAGACGTTCAGTCCTGAAATTTCGAGAGAGTACTTTCCGGGGTGAATCGGACGATGCGCTACTTCCTCCGTATACATCAAATCACCACGATGAGAAAATACGAGAAATTAGAGCTAAAACAGAGTCTTACCGACAATCTCTCTACCCACGCACCACGCGCGAATGGAACAGGGAATGGGGCGCCTTTTTGTGGCACCAGAAGTACCCTCCGCCACACACCGTCCGTTTGCTTGCCAAATGTTGACGCAGATGTAAATATCTGCACTCTTGGGTAAGGCATCAATAATTTAGATACGAAAATTGCATTGACGCAAACGCCGTGCTGCTGGTATATTTTGCAGATATTTAGGGCCTCGCGACACTTAACAAACACCATAAAACACTTTAAATACAGAAAACATTTGATCACAGGGTACCCTGTGCCTTACACAAAGTGTATATCAGAGTTCGAAGTAAGTATGGTCGCTAACAACAGCTGCTTAAACTATAAGTTAACGGCATAAACATTACGCGTGCGCGCATAAGTGGGTATGCGCATGCGTGAGCGTGAACGTGGCTAATAAGCCGGGATGTGCATGCTTTGTGTTCGGCTATTTAGTTTTTAGTGGACTGTAAATTACGGAAATATGACTGAATGCATCCTTTTAATGGCCACTTCTGTTTCAAGAATTTAGGTGTCATGTGATAGTTAAGGGGCCATTGCGCCTTGCACGAGGCATAGCACAGTTATCGGGCACGAGTGCTGCTTAACCTGTGCCAAGTACACCGGTCTCAGGCGTTGCAGTCATGGACTGTGCGGCTGGTCCCGGCGGAGGCTGAGTCCTCCCTCGGGCATGGGTGTGTGTGTTTGTCCTTAGGATAATTTAGGTTAAGAAGTGTGTAAGGTTAGGGGCTGACGACGTTAGCAATTAAGTCCCATAAGATCTGACACACATTTTAACATTTTTTGAACACCAGCCTTGTCAATATCGTGACGTATTTTTGGTAAATAATCTAATAATTTTGTACTTGATTTTGCAAGAAAACACTGCAGAATTTTCAAGATCTTCGCATAATTTTCGTCATAACGCACATTTCAGATTGTTCGGATATCTTCGAGTATGGCGTCATAATGGCTGCTGACAGATCGGAGATACCTGAGCCACTCTGATTTTTTAAAATTTTATCACTTTTCCTGTTTTTCTTTTTTTTCGCAGTATCATAACTTGGTTTGTACCGCCAACTTCCATCAGCAACCACAAATACGTTATCATGAATTTTCAACTTCTTGCTACCTCCATCCTTGAGTTTTCAGTTTCCCTGTCTTGGTTTCAGCGACAGTAGTTCAAAATGGTTCAAATGGCTCTGAGCACTATGGGACTTAACATCTGTGGTCATCAGTCCCCTAGAACTTAGAACTACTTAAACCTAACTAACCTAAGGACATCACACACGTCCATGCCCGAGGCAGGATTCGAACCTGCGACCGTAGGAGTCTCGCGGTTCCGGACTGAGCGCCTACAACCGCTAGACCACCGAGGCCGGCAGCGACAGTAGTACTGAGATGAAGCGCCGACTGATGATGGACGCTGAAAGTGTGTGCTGGAGCTTCCATAGCCATGCAGCTAACCTCATGTCGCTCTGTTGTATAATCAGAACTGTCAATGCACAGGAATTATAAATTTTCTGTTCCAAAGTCACTGGAAGAATTGTTTAGAAAGCCCTGTTAAGCTTATGAACGCCATCCCAGTCCAGTTATGCTTTCCCTTTGTAAGTGTTTGTAAGTCGTTGCCCTCGACATTCGTAAATAAAATATAAAAATATCTCAACTGTTTCTGCTACTTCATTTTTAATTTTTGGAGTCCCATTTTACACACACCTGGAAATTGAAATAAGAACACCGTGAATTCATTGTCCCAGGAAGGGGAAACTTTATTGACACATTCCTGGGGTCAGATACATCACATGATCACACTGACAGAACCACAGGCACATAGACACAGGCAACAGAGCATGCACAATGTCGGCACTTGTACAGTGTATATCCACCTTTCGCAGCAATGCAGGCTGCTATTCTCCCATGGAGACGATCGTAGAGATGCTGGATGTAGTCCTGTGGAACGGCTTGCCATGCCATTTCCACCTGGCGCCTCAGTTGGACCAGCGTTCGTGCTGGACGTGCAGACCGCGTGAGACGACGCTTCATCCAGTCCCAAACATGCTCAATGGGGGACAGATCCGGAGATCTTGCTGGCCAGGGTAGTTGACGTACACCTTCTAGAGCACGTTGGGTGGCACGGGATACATGCGGACGTGCATTGTCCTGTTGGAACAGCAAGTTCCCTTGCCGGTCTAGGAATGGTAGAACGATAGGTTCGATGACGGTTTGGATGTACCGTGCACTGTTCAGTGTCCCCTCGACGATCACCAGAGGTGTACGGCCAGTGTAGGAGATCGCTCCCCACACCATGATGCCGGGTGTTGGCCCTGTGTGCCTCGGTCGTATGCAGTCCTGATTGTGGCGCTCACCTGCACGGCGCCAAACACGCATACGACCATCATTGGCACCAAGGCAGAAGCGACTCTCATCGCTGAAGACGACACGTCTCCATTCGTCCCTCCATTCACGCCTGTCGCGACACCACTGGAGGCGGGCTGCACGATGTTGGGGCGTGAGCGGAAGACGGCCTAACGATGTGCGGGACCGTAGCCCAGCTTCATGGAGACGGTTGCGAATGGTCCTCGCCGATACCCCAGGAGCAACAGTGTACCTAATTTGCTGGGAAGTGGCGGTGCGGTCCCCTACGGCACTGCGTAGGATCCTACAATCTTGGCGTGCATCCGTGCGTCGCTGCGGTCTCCCAGGTCGACGGGCACGTGCACCTTCCGCCGACCACTGGCGACAACATCGATGTACTGTGGAGACCTCACGCCCCACGTGTTGAGCAATTCGGCGGTACGTCCACCCGGCCTCCCGCATGCCCACTATACGCCCTCGCTCAAAGTCCGTCAGCTGCACATACGGTTCACGTCCACGCTGTCGCGGCATGCTACCAGTGTTAAAGACAGCGATGGAGCTCCGAATGCCACGGCAAACTGGCTGACACTGACGGCGGCGGTGCACAAATGCTGCGCAGCTAGCGCCATTCGACGGCCAACACCGCGGTTCCTGGTGTGTCCGCTGTGCCGTGCGTGTGATCATTGCTTGTACAGCCCTCTCGCAGTGTCCGGAGCAAGTATGGTGGGTCTGACACACCGGTGTCAATGTGTTCTTATTTCCATTTCCAGGAGTGTATATTTTAATTACAACTTTTACGTCTCATTATAACTAATATACCGGCCTAATTTCAATACGTCGCTTTTATGCTCTTCCATTACCTGTTGAAGTTTATTACTAGGTTGAAAACGGTCAAATACTAGAAGTAGTCATAATGTTTTAACTATCACGTCGAAGTAGTGAAGTTATGTAAGGGAATCTTTGTTTGTTTTTAGTTATCAACCAACGGCGGTATTATAGCACTTGGGCTCTCATGGCCTTTACCGGAATCGCCTGGTGGCGCTACAAAAACTAGGAAAGTGGTGACCGAGGCAAACACATTGCATTGCGAACAATAGCGAGACAGTTGTGCATGTACTATTATGTCCTCCAGAAATATCCAGATCAAGACGTGCGATAAGTAGACCGAAGCGCCCTCATTAAACCTGTGGAACAATACTGCAGTCGACTAATACATGGCTGCAGTCTCGGTATGAACGGAAATTCCCACGAAGTAAAACCCTCTCTAAAATTCAAAATCTGAAGCTAAGAGTCAAGAATGACTTGTGTTTTTAAACGGACTTTAAACTTGTCACCTACTCAATACGGATTTAACAGAACGCAGTATCGAATGTCGTCATTGCTAACTAAAGGGAAGGTACCTGCTTAAAATGGCGCAGTTCAAGCGTCGCAGAAATTTGCATTTTATATATATACACTACTGGACATTAAAATTGCTACACCACGAAGGTACGTGCTACAGACGCGAAATTTAACAGACAGGAAGAAGATGATGTGGTATGCAAATGATTAGCTTCGCCGAGCATTCACACACGGTTGGCACCGGTGGCGACATCTACAACGTGCTGACATGAGGAAAATTTCCAACGGATTTCTCATACACAGCGTTGAGCGGCGTTGCCTGGTGAAACGTTTTTGTGATACCTCGTGTAAGGAGGAGAAATGCGTACCATCACGTTTCCGACATTGATAAAGGTCGGATTGTAGCCTATCGCGATTGTGGTTTATCGTACCGCGACATTGCTGCTCGCGTTGGTCGAGATCCAATGACTGTTAGCAGGATATGGAATCGATGTGTTCAGGAGGGTAATATGGAACGCCGTGCTGGATCCCAACGGCCTCGTATCACTAGCAGTCGAGATGACAGGCATCTTATCCGCATGGCTGTATCGGATCGTGCAGCCACGTGTCGATCCCTGAGTCAACAGATAGGGACCTTTGCAAGTCAACAACCATCTGCACGAACGGTTCGACGACGTTTGCAGCAGCATGGACTATATCAGCTCGGGGACCATGGCTGCGGTTACCCTTGATGTTGCATCACAGACAGGAGCACCTGCGATGGTGTACTCAACGACGAACCTGGGTCCACGAATGGCAAAATGTTATTTTTTCGGATGAATCCAGGTTCTGTTTCCAGCATCATGGTGGTCGCAGCCGTGTTTGGCGACATCGCGGTGAACGCACATTGGATGGGTGTATTCGTCATCGCCATACTGGTTTATCACCCGGCGTGATGGTACGGGGTGCCATTGGTTGTGTTTCGGTCACCTCTTGTTCGCATTGACGGCACTTTGAACAGTGGACGCTACGTTTCAGATGTGTTACGACCCGTGGCTCTACCCTTTGTTCGATCCCTGCGAAAACCTACATTTCAGCAGGATAATGCACGACCGCAAGTTGCAGGTCCTGTACGGGCCTTTCTGGATACAGAAAATGCTCGACTGCTGCCCTGGCCAGCACATTATCCAGATCTCTTACCAATTGAAAACGTCTGGTCAATGGTGGACGAGCAACTGGCTCGTCACAATACGTTAGTCACTACTCTTGATGAACTCTGGTATCGTATTGGAGCTGGATGGGCGGCTATACCTGTACACGCCATCCAAGCTCTGTTTGACTCAATACCCAGGCGTATCAAGGCCGTTATTACGTCCAGAGGTGGTTGTTCTGGGTACAGATTTCTCAGGATCTATGCACCCAAATTGCGTGAAAATGTAAACACATGTCAGTTCTAGTATAATATATTTGTCCAATGAATACCCGTTAGTCATCTGCATTTCTTCTTTGTGTAGCAATTTTAATGGCATATAGTGTACTTATCAGCCAGACAATTATGACCTCCCTCCTAATAGCCGGTATGTCCACTTTTGACACGGATAATAGCGGCAGTGTGTCGTGACGAGGAAGCAATGAGACCTTGTTAGGTCGCTGGAGAGAGTGGGCACCACATCTACACACACAAGGCGCGTAAGTACCATACATTCTTGGTAGGAGGCGATGAGTTCTGACGCCACGTTCAGTCACATCCCAAATGTGTTGGATCGGTTTCAGATCTGGCGAGTTGGTGGGCCTGGGCCAGCACATCAATTGGAACTCGCCAATGCGTTCCTCGAACCACTGCATCGCCTTGTGACATGGCGCATTATATTGTTGAAAAATGAGCGTCATGGTCTGCAATCAGTTTACGATACTCCTTGGCCATCATGGTGCCTTGCACGAGCTCCACTGCCCTCGTGAATGTTTCCTAGAGCGTAATGGAGCCGCTGCCAGCTGTCTCCGTACAGCAGTGTCAAGGAACTATTCTCCTGGAAGACGAAGGATTCGCGCCCTCCCATCGGCATGATGAAGAAGGCATCGGGATTCATCAGACCATGGAAGGGTGCCACTCCACCAACGTCCAGTGCCGATGGTACGTGCCCATTTCAGTCGCACTTGCCGACGTCGTGGTGTTAACAGGCATGGGTCGTCGGCTGCGAAGGCTCATCGCTAGGAGTGATCTGCGAACTGTGTGTCCAGACGCACTTGTACTGTAAATAACAATAAAGTATGATGTTAGTTCCGTCACAGTTCGCCGTCTGCCTTGTTTTACCAGTCTGCCCAGCCTGCGACGTCCGACATCTGTAATGAGGGGTGGCGGCCTTACCCCACGACGCTTGGACGTGGTTTCACCTGGGTTTCGTCAGATGTTGAAGACACTCACCACAGCACTCCTCGAACACCCGAAAAATTGCAAAGTTTCTGAACTGCTAGCCCCGAGCCTACGAGCCATCACAATCTGCCCTCAGTTAGACTCAGAGAAACCGCGCTCCTTCTCCATTCTACACAAAGACAACACGCTCACTGATGCTGCATGCACCGTGTGTGTGTTTGACTAGCGGTCATTCCTCACCAGATGATGCTGTTCTCGCCTAGAGGGGTTTATTCTATACTAAGTCAGTGGTCATAATGTCTGGCTGATAAGCGTACATAGCATGAAGTAGGACCCCACCAGTTTCCTGACTTCAATATCACATTACTGGGACTACAACATGTAGGGATCTGTTGAGGGACAAATCAGAGACCAACTAGCGAACCGCAACGTTGGCTAAAATCTGTGTAAAGCGCGGGACCTTAGGATGCACTACAAGACTTCGAATACACAGAGGGAGGTGACTCTTGGGGCTGATGCAGCCCCTTTGGATACGGAGTAACGCCTAGTCGACACGCCGTATACACGAAAAATACAAGACACCACATGCTCACTCATCACACAAATGTTGTGTGGAACGCTTGTAGATGGTTTTGTCACAAGATAATTACGGAGAAATTGAAAAATCATATGAACAGTAACCAGTGTGTAGTTACTTATGCTGAGGACGTAAGACTTAAAAACAAATTATTTGCTATCTTGGCCTACAGCAAGTCGTCATCTGGGATACAAATAATAAAAAATATAAAGCGGGACCAAATACATACTGATTCACGGAAAGGTAATTGTTGCAAGAAACTCTATAATTCTCTAAAGTATTTTCATAATTCTACTTTACATAAAATATTTAATGTCGTAAAGTAATTTTATTCAAAAGGGACCCTATAAAATGTTCTCAACCGTGATCGAAAACTCATAATAAATCTTTTTATGAGTTACAAATTATAATTTGCTATTTAGATAAATGTGCTTACTTGTATACACCAAAAATTTTTGCTTCTTGACACTTGTTGGCACAGCTACGTTAGAAATATAACATAACTACGACAGATAAAATGATGCTTATTTGATGTCAACTGTAAATATCTATGCATAGTAGGATCTATGGCAGTGCTTTTATCAGCAGCTTTAATAATGCGAAGTAGTTCAGATACCATGGCAACGCACTTCCACAGTATAGACGAGGGTGACACAATTTATATATTCACACTACAGGCACGTAACAGAATCTACGTCCCACTTTTCTGAGACGAAACGAACATTCTGGAAGATTAAAGAGTTTTTTCCCAGAAAGCGAAGTTAACTGTAAGATATACATGGTACTAAATACTTTGCCCTGTACGAGGTGAGAGGGTCCATAAATTACTTGCCGCAATGAGTTTAGTGAAAGAAATGAACTCTCCTCTGCGGCCAGACTCATGAAGGACTGCGGACTAAGAAACTGCGTAGCAATGCGTCTTCGTTACGCACTCAGAAGCCAGCATGTCACAGAAATCTGTGACGTCTACTACGTAGCATCTCGTACTTTCGGAAGCTTCCTGAATGTACAAACGATGCTTATCTACCGTTTTATCTCCGTTTTTTAAGGCGCACCTTAAACAATGGAACATGCGATACATAGTATGTGGTACCTAATGGTAATTGTTTTATAAATTTCTCTATCACAGAAGTAGACTTCTACAGAGAAGGACACGCGCGGGTTTGAATTGATATCTAGTTTGCAGGGTTGACAGACTTCTATGTTCTCTTGTATAGAAATGCAACGGTTTAGTGGCAATATGTTGAAAACTTTAAATTTAAAAAAAGGCCATTTTAACGAGAAAGAGCGGGAGAAATCGTTATCGAGGGTAATAATGCTTTTCTCTAAACAGCACTTGAAGGCCAGCTGTAACTTGCTGCGTTTTGGAGTAGGTCACGCTGTTCACTCGCGTAATTAATATGATGGCTAGATCAATGCCTTATTGTCTTATGTGTGGAACAGTCTCAAATTAAAAATAAAGACAGTACCCAGAAATTCTTAGTCTGAAAATGCATTTTAATACATGGATTCAGGCACCATGCCGTTGTTTAACTGCCACATACGTTCATAAATGACAGGCGTTAAAGTAAGTACAAACAGAATTGAAACAATTCAGTGTATTCTCAGCAAGTAACACACCAGTTCCTACGATATTCCAACTAGAGAATTATGTTCTTTCGTTGTTCTCGGTTGTCAAGAATTTCTCGTAAAGCGAACAGTCTTGCTAGACTGGATTACTTCTGTTTATAATACATGAAAATAAAAGGATGAACAGAATTATAGCCTAGCATTTCTGATGTCCCTCTGCAACCAGCTTCTAGAGATTATTCTAGACTCGAACACGGCGACTTTACTGAAGAATAAGAAACTTCTAAATGTATGACGATGGATTCGAGTATTACCACTTCCATATATCTTGGGAGGGGAAGTGGCAACAAAACGACTATTCACGTTGGTGTGTAGAATATATGAGTCTGGCGACATACCATCTGACTTTCGGAAAAGCATCATCCACACAATTCCGAAGACGGCAAGAGCAGACAAGTGCGAGAATTATCGCACAATCAGCTTAACAGCTCATGCATCGAAGCTGCTTACAAGAATAATATACAGAAGAATGGAAAAGAAAATTGAGAATGCGCTATGTGACGATCAATTTGGCTTTAGAAAAAGTAAAGGCACGAGAGAGGCAATTCTGACGTTACGGCTAATAATGGAAGCAAGGCTAAAGAAAAATGAAGACACGTTCATATGATTTGTCGACCTGGAAAAAGCGTTCGACAATATAAAATGGTGCAAGCTGTTCGAGATACTGAAAAATGTAGGGGTAAGCTATAGGGAGAGACGGGTCATATAAAATATGCACAACAACCAAGAGGGGATAATAAGAGTGGACCATCAAGAACGAAGTGCTCGTATTAAGAAGGGTGTAAGACAAGGCTGTAGCCTTTCGCCCCTACTCTTCAATCTGTACATCGAGGAAGCAATGATGGAAATAAAAGAAAGGTTTAGGAGTGGAATTAAAATACAAGGTGAAAGGATATCAATGATACGATTCGCTGATGACATTGCTATCCCGAGTGAAAGTGAAGAAGAATTACATGATCTGCTGAACGGAATGAACAGTCTAATGAGTACACAGTAGGGTTTGAGAGTAAATCGGAGATAGACGAAGGTAATGAGAAGTAGTAGAAATGAGAACAGCGAGAAACGTAACATCAGAATTGATGGTCACGAAGTCAATGAAGTTAAGGAATTGTGCTACCTAGGCAGTAAAATAACCAATGACCGGCGGAGCAAGGAAGACATCAAAAACAGACTCGCTATGGCAAAAAAGGCATTTCTGGCCAAGAGAGGTCTACTAATATCAAATACCGGCCTTAATTTGAGGAATAAATTTCTGAGGATGTACGTCTGGAGTACAGCATTGTATGGTAGTGAAACATGGACTATGGGAAAACCGGAACAGAAGAGAATCGAAGCATTTGAGATGTGGTGCTATAGACGAATGTTGAAAATTAGATGGGCTGATAAGGTAAGGAATGAGGAGGCTCTACGCAGAACTGGAGAGGAAATGAATATGTGGAAAACATTGATAAGGAGAAGGGACAGGATGATAGGACATCTACTAAGACATGAGGGAATGATTTCCATGGTACTAGAGGGAACTGTAGAGGGCAAAAACTGTAGAGGAAGACAGAGATTGGAATACGTCAAGCAAATAATTGAGGACGTAGGTTGCAATTGCTACTCGGAGATGAAGAGGTTAGCACAGGAAAAGAATTCGTGGCGGGCCGCATCAAACTATTCAGTAGACTGATGACAAAAAAAAAAAAAAAAACAATCTTGTGATCCGGCACTCACATGCCGCACTATCTGAAAGTAAGTAAATAATAAACTCTCTCAAAAATTAAATGTAGTGAGTACCACTATCTATGAAATAAGCAATGAAACTAAGTCAAGGTATTTTTCCAGTTATCAAAACAGACTCCATTTATAAGTCCAGCAATAGGTGTGATATGAATAAATGCCAACCTGATTCACCGCAGACGTCATTTTGTGAGACTTTGAAAGAATGATTTGCTCTAGAGTAGTGTCGCATTTTGCTAATGACCCTATACTTAAGTCAACTATAATTTCAATCGCAGAATGGCTGCTCCACTGATAATGCTATTTACAGCCTCAGTCACAAGGTTTCACAAAGATTAAATAAGAGAAGACCGCCATTCGGTATTTTCTGTGAAGTATTCAAACCATTGGACTGTGTGAATCACGGAAGTTTGATAAAAAATTAAGTTCTGTGAAATTAAGCGCACAGTTAATGGACGGCTCACGTAGTAATTAATAAATGGAAGACAGAAAGTTGTGTTTCACAATTCAGCAATTGTAGACAAGTGATATGCACTATGTTATCAAAAGTATCCGAACACCTTGCTGAAAATGACTTACATGTTCGTGGCGCCCACCATCGGTAATGCTGGCCCACCCTTAGCCTTGATGACAGCTTCCACTCTCGCATGCATACGTTCAATCAGATGCTGGAATTTTCTTGGGGAACGGCAGCCCATTCTTCACGCAGTGCTGTACTGAGGAGAGGTACGTGAGTCTGTACGTGAGGCCTGGTACGCAGTCGGCGCTCCAAAACATTCCGAAGGTGTTCTAAAAGATTCAGGTGAGGACTCTGTGCAGGTCAGTCCATTATAGGGATGTTATTGCCGTGTAACCATTCCGCCACAGGCCGTGATTATGGACAGGTGCTCGATCGTGTTGAAAGATTCAGTTTCCATCCCCGAATTGCTCTTCAACAGTGGGAAGCAAGAAGGCGCTTAAAACAGCAATGTAGGCCTGTGCTGTGATAGTGCGACGCAAAACAACCAGTGCTGCAAGCCGCCGCCATGAAAAGCATGACCACACCATAACACCACCGTCTCCGAATTTTGCTGTTGCCACTACACACACTGGCAGATGACATTCACAGGGCATTCGCCATACCCACACCCTGCCATCGGATCGCCACATTGTGTACTGTGATTACTGTGATTCGTCACTCAACACAACGTTTTTCCGCTGTTCAGTCGTTTAATGTGTACGCTTCTTACTCCAATCGAAGTGTCGTTTGGCATTTACCGGCGTGATGTGCGGCTTATGAGCAGCCGCTCGACCATGAAATCCAAGTTTGCTCACCTCCCGCCTAACTGTCATAGTACTTGCAGTGGATCCTGAAGCAGTTTGGAATTCCAGTGTGACGGTCTGGATAGATGTCAGCCTATTACACGTTACGACCCTCTTCAACAGTTGGCGGTCTCTGTCCATCAACAGAAGAGGTCGGCCATAACGCTTTTGTGATGTGTCCCTTCACGTTTCCACTTCACTATTACATCGGAAACAGTCGACCTATGAATGTTTAGGGGTGTGGAAATCTTGCTTACAGACGTATAACGCAAGTGACACCCAATCACATGTGATGGTGATTCAATTGCTCAAAGCAGAAAGTCATTCAATTTTTAAGGCATTATATCTAGACGAAGAGTCAATGGAGAATATACACACAGGAACATTATTTTATAGCGCTCAGAAAACTATGAAGATTCTGGCCATCTGCAGTAGAACTTATCACTTATCATACAATACAAAGCTTCGATTCTCTACCTCACACGATATAGGGACAAAAGTATATGCAAATAAGTCGAGAGATACATCGTTAGATTTTAATTACACAACAACGAGTCACTGTGTAATTAACGAATGCAGTCGACCCCAACAACAACTAGCCGTCACACTGAAGGATTCACAGGCCCGAATTTATATACTCAAAATGTAATTAAAGCAACAAAACTGTACATTTGCAATGACTGTACACCAGCACCGGCACCCCTACTTAAGTACCGAAACAGTTTGCTTGAAGACTTGACCATCTGCAGAAGATTGTGGACGCAAACCACGGGCTTTCTGAATCCGTAGACATTAACAAAGAACGCAAATCTTACAAGTGACTCCAGATATTAAAGCACCTAGAGCATATGATATTCATACGCACTTTGGCAGTTACTGGGGCCACATTTCCAGCAGGTCTCTAACGGAGACTTTCACAATGGGGAACACCGTCATTGTTGCTAAGAATACGGAACCGGGTATGCTAAAGCATTATGGACCCATGACGTACCTTATCGCTAACTTGAAGGAGTATAACTGGGAACGTAATTCACGAATGCGGAAAGTCACTCTCGTCGTACTGGAAGAGAACCAATCTAGTACGGTACTGCGTCGATCTATGGGCGCTTGTGCAAACATTTCTCCGATATTCGCATTTTTTAACTTTAAAATTTCGTAAGATCGCATCCCACCTACAACAGAGCCTAATGAGTTAAAGCTTTGATAGCCGCTTCGTTCATATTATATTGAGACACTTACCGCGCATGAAAACCAGTCCCCAACATCTGTCGTACAGACAGGGATATCCACTATCGGTGACGGTATATTCCTTAACCAGTGAACCGCTGCTGTGGCTCCTCCTTCCTAGCCTCGAGTGCTTCACATTAATCGGACATAAATGTGGCATCCAAACTTATGCAGATGACTTGAGAGTGTAAGTAGGCTGTTTACGTTTTCTTATTGGTAACGCCACGTAACGCTCCGTATGAAAATCACTGGCTGTGCTGTGTGCAGTCAGTGGCTGGTTGACATTGTTGTAATACTCGCCATTGTAGCGTTGGGCAGTTGGCTGTTAGCGGCGCATAGGATTGCGCAGTTGGAGGTGAGCCGCCAGCTGTGGTGGACGTGGGGAGAGAGATGGCGGAGTTTTGAAATTTGTAAGAGTGGATGTCATGAACTGCTATATATATTATGACTATTGAGGTAAATACATTGTTTGTTCTCTATCAAAATCTTTCAATTGCTAACTATGCCTATCAGTAGTTAGTGCCTTCAGTAGTTTGAATCTTTTATTTAGCTGGCAGTAGTGGTGCTCGCTGTATTGCAGTCGTTCGAGTAACCAAGATTTTTGTGAGGTAAGTGATATGTGAAACGTATAGGTTAATGTTAGTCTGGGGCATTCTTTTGTAGGGATTTTTGAAAGTCAGATTGCGTTGCTCTAAAAATATTGTGTGTCAGTTTAAGCACAGTCTTGTATAATTTTTCTAAGGATACGTTTCAGGAGTTATCGTTATTGTCTAAGAAAATCTCCTTCTCACACTACAACTCATACATGAATATGAAAAGAACAGCGGCGCCATCTTCAACAGGCAACAGTCAACCTTTTTATAGCTGGATCATACCCAAACCTTGCAAAACTCGCGTTAACTCTAAAACATCACGCTTCATAAGCATTCGAGAATACACCTGTCAGCCTACCCCAAGGATACGGTCTACAAAAACAGGATAAACAAAACGCAATCTTTTTGGATAATTTTAAGAGGGTGCATTTCATGGCACTCAGACAGATTCCAAACTGCCCAGTTCATTAACACTTCAGCTTTCTCTAAGTTCCAACAAGTTGCACTAATTTTGCCCATGTTGTTGTTGTTGTTGTTGTTTTCAGTCCTGAGACTGGTTTGATGCAGCTCTCCATGCTACTCTATCCTGTGCAAGCTGCTTCATCTCCCAGTACCTACTACAACCTACATCCTTCTGAATCTGCTTAGTGTACTCATCTCTCGGTCTCCCTCTACGATTTTTACCCTCCACACTGCCCTACAATGCTAAATTTGTGATCCCTTGATGCCTCAAAACATGTCCTACCAACCGATCCCTTCTTCTAGTCAAGTTGTGCCACAAACTTTTCTTCTCCCCAATCGTATTCAATACCTCCTCATTAGTTACGTGATCTATCCACCTTATCTTCATTATTCTTCTGTAGCACCACATTTCAAAAGCTTCTATTCTCTTCTTGTCTAAACTAGTTATCGTCCATGTTTCACTTCCATACATGGCTACACTCCAAACAAATATTTTCAGAAATGACTTCCTGACACTTAAATCTATATTCGATGTTAACAAATTTCTCTTCTTCAGAAACGCTTTCCTTGCCATTGCCAGTCTACATTTTATATCCTCTCTACTTCGACCATCATCAGTTATTTTACTTCCTAAATAGCAAAACTCCTTTACTACTTCAAGTGTCTCATTTCCTAATCTAATTCCCTCAGCATCACCCGATTTAATTTGACTACATTCCATTATCCTCGTTTTGCTTTTGTTAATGTTCATCTTATATCCTCCTTTCAAGACACTGTCCATACCGTTCAACTGCTCTTCCAAGTCCTTTGCCGTCTCTGACAGAATTACAATGTCATCGGGAAACCTCAAAGTTTTTACTTCGTCTCTATGAATTTTAATACCTACCCCAAATTTTTCTTTTGTTTCCTTTACTGCTTGCTCAATATACAGATTGAATAATATCGGGGAGAGGCTACAACCCTGTCTCACTCCTTTCCCAACCACTGCTTCCCTTTCATGCCCCTCGACTCTTATGACTGCCATCTGGTTTATTTTACCCCTGCCACCTTTAGAATTTGAAAGAGAGTATTCCAGTCAACATTGTCAAAAGCTTTCTCTAAGTCTACAAATGCTAGAAACGTAGGTTTGCCTTTTCTTAATTTTTCTTCTAAGATAAGTCGTAAGGTCAGTATTGCCTCACGTGTTCCAACATTTCGACGGAATCCAAACTGATCCTCCCCGAGGTCCGCATCTACCAGTTATTCCATTCGTCTGTAAAGAATTCGCGTTAGTGTTTTGCAGCTGTGACTTATTAAACTGATAGTTCGGTAATTTTCACATCTGTCAACACCTGCTTTCTTTGGGATTGGAATTATTATATTCTTCTTGAAGTCTCAGGGTATTTCGCCCGTCTCATACATCTTGCTCACCAGCTGGTAGAGTTTTGTCATGATTGGCTCTCCCAAGGCTGTCAGTAGTTCTAATGGAATGTTGTCTACTCCAGAGGCCTTGTTTCGACTCAGGTCTTTCAGTGCTCTGTCAAACTCTTCACGCAGTATCGTATCTCCCATTTCGTCTTCATCTACATCCTCTTCCATTTCCATAATATTGTCCTTAAGTACATCACCCTTGTATAAACCTTCTACATACTCCTTCCACCTTTCTGCCTTCCCTTCTTTGCTTAGAACTGGGTTGCCATCTGAGCTTTTGATATTCATACACGTGGTTCTCTTCTCTCCAAAGGTCTCTTTAATTTTCCTGTAGGCAGTATCTATCTTACCCCTAGTCAAATAAGCTTCTACATCCTTACATTTGTCCTCTAGCCATCCCTGTTTAGCCATTTTGCACTTCCTGTCGATCTCATTTTTGAGACGTTTGTATTCCTTTTTGCCTGCTTCATTTACTGCATTTCTATATTTTCTCCTTTCATCAATTAAATTCAATATTTCTTCTGTTACCCAAGGATTTCTAGCAGCCCTCGTCTTTTTACCTACTTTATCCTCTGCTGCCTTCACTACTTCATCCCTCAGAGCTACCCATTCTTCTTCTACTGTATTTCTTTCCCCTATTCCTGTCAATTGTTCCCTTATGCTCTCCCTGAAACTCTGTACAACCTCTGGTTCTTTCAGCGTATCCAGATCCCATGTCCTTAAATTCCCACCTTTTTGCAGTTTCTTCAGTTTTAACCTACAGGTCATAACCAACAGATTGTGGTCAGAGTCCACATCTGCCCCTGAAAATGTCTTACAACTTAAAACCTGGTTCCTAAATCTCTGTCTTACCATTATATAATCTATCTGATACCTTTTAGTATCTCCAGGGTTCTTCCACGTATACAACCTTCTTTCATGATTCTTAAACCAAGTGTTACCTATGATTAAGTTGTGCTCTGTGCAAAATTCTACTCGGCGGCTTCCTCTTGCATTTCTTAGCCCCAATCCATATTCACCTACTGTGTTTCCTTCTTTCCCTTTTCCTACACTCGAATTCCAGTCGCCCATTACTATTAAATTTTCGTCTCCCTTCACTATCTGAATAATTTCTTTTATTTCATCGTACATTTCTTCAATTTCTTCGTCATCTGCAGAGCTAGTTGGCATATAAACTTGTACTACTGTAGTAGGTGTGGGCTTCGTATCTATCTTGGCCACAATAATGCGTTCACTATGCTGTTTGTAGTAGCTTACCCGAATTCCTATTTTCCTATTCATTATTAAACATACTCCTGCATTACCCCTATTTGATTTTGTGTTTATAATCCTGTAGTCACCTGACCAGAAGTCTTGTTCCTCCTGCCACCGAACTTCACTAATTCCCACTATATCTAACTTTAACCTATCCATTTCTCTTTTTAAATTTTCTAACCTACCTGCCCGATTAAGGGATCTGACATTCCACGCTCCGATCCGTAGAACGCCAGTTTTCATCCTCCTGATAACGACATCCTCCTGAGTAGTCCCCGCCCGGAGATCCGAATGGGGGACTATTTTACCTCCGGAATATTTTACCCAAGAGGATGCCATCATCATTTAATCATACAGTAAAGCTGCATGTCCTCGGGAAAAATTACGACTGTAGTTTCCCCTTGCTTTCAACCGTTCGCAGTACCAGCACAGCAAGGCCGTTTTGGTTAATGTTGCAAGGCCAGATCAGTCAATTATCCAGACTGTTGCCCCTGCAACTACTGAAAAGGCTGCTGCCCCTCTTCAGGAACCACACGTTTGTCTGGCCTCTTAACAGATACCCCTCCGTTGTGGTTGCACCTACGGTACAGTCATCTGTATCGTTGAGGCACGCAAGCCTCCCCACCAACGGCAAGGTCCATGGTTCATGGGGGGGATTTTGCCCATTCCTGTGAAAATACCGAAACATGTTGCGACAACCGCTGCTTGGGCAATCAAGTCGTATAACATCTTGAAGTTGCTCTTTCTAATGACAACTTCACCTGTTTCAGAAGGTCTTTTGGATTTACTTTCTTTAGATTCTTGTCAGCTACTAGGAATTCTATAACTAAAAATGTTGTGGTTGACAGGACAGCCAACACCATATTATTAAAGGAGGCCGAAATGCACGCGTTTTAGCTCACGCAGGCTGGCGTGAGTTCTGGAACATGACAAGGGAATTAGAATTGAGAAAAACGGACGTAGCTGGTGGAATACTTAACTTTAATCCATTAATGACGAACGTCGCTCTTGACGGTACATGATTTACGATATCAATAGAAACTGATCATGGAGCCTTGCTAGTTCGTACCAAATAACGTAGCTGAAGGTTATGCTAACTATCGTCTCGGCAAATGAGAGCGTAATTTGTCAGTCAACAATCGCTAGCAAAGTCGGCTGTACAACTGGCGCGAGTGCTAGGAAGTCTCTAAAGACCTGCCGTGTGGCGGCGCACGGTCTGCAATCACTGATAGTCGCGACACGCGGGTCCGACGTATACTACTGGACCGCGGCCGATTTAAAGGCTACCACCTAGCAAGTGTGGTGTCTGGCGGTGACACCCGCAAATCGGCGTACGGTTGTGCAATACGGCTTCCGCCCGCCGTGGGGAGGACCCCATGTTGACGTATGCGACTAGGTGGGGAGCCTAACAACAGGCGAGGCTGTCCCACTTGCACCCTGCCATTCGGACCGCGGGGAGCTAGGAAACACCTCAAAACCTGCTCCAGGGTGCACGCCAACGTGCGGTGTATGCGCCCGTAGAGAGACAGGAGGGGCCGAAGGGTCGACCTACATCGGGCCGGGGCGAAGACGACATACGGTCCGGAGCCGGCAAGAGTTCCATGTCGGAGGACAACTGGTCACGGGAAGCGATCGGCGGCGCGTGACCCAGGGAGACGCCCGGCGGTTGCAGCGACGCGCCAACTGCGGGCGTCGCCGGCGGGAGAACAGGCGGCGGCGGCGGCGGCGACGGCGGTGGCGGCGGCGCGTCGCCATGGGGCAAAATGGAAGGCAGCGTCGGTAACACCTGGGGCTGAGGCGAGCCAGTAGATGGGTCCCCAGGGCGCTGACCGGATGGCACCGTCGCTAAAAGCAGACGGCGAGCGGCAGATACCGTGCGACGACAGAGGCGCAGCTGATTGAGATGCCGACGCACCTCACCAGAGACCCCCAAAACAAGATACATAGCGCGGCCGAGGAAGCGAAGAATGCGCTCTTCGAGCCTACGCCGTGAACCTCGGTAGTGGCGGTAGTAGACAACGTCGCCTGGAGCAAAAGCAGGTGCCTGCTGCGGCACAGTAACCTGATGCGGCGGATGTAGCAAAGACCTCAAGGTTCGATGATGACTCCACGCAACTCAGCCGGCGAGCTACCATCTCGGGGCTGAGAGCGATACGAGGACAAAAAGAGCAATAACGCGTCCTCCCAAGAATGCAACTCTTTCAACTTCAACATTTGTTACTTGAAAGTCCTGACCAATCGTTCAGCGGCACCGTTTCACTGTGGTGAAAACGGCGCGGACGTCAGATGTTGAATACCATTGTCCTTGCAGAATGACTGAAATTCTGCCGATATGAATTGTGGGCCATTGTAGGAAACAATAGTCTGTGGAAGACCTTCAATGCAAAAGATAGCGGATAACGCTTGGATGGTGGCAGATGACGTCGTGGAAGACATCCGGACAACAAAAGGAAAATTACTGAATGAATCTACCACAACCAACCATCGAACATTCCAGAATGGGCCAGCAAAATCGATGTTTAAGCGTTGCCAAGGGGAAGTGGCTTTTGGCCATGCAAAGAATTTCCGCGGTGGTGCTGATTGTTGTTCGGCACACACCATGCAAGAAGAGCACATATTCGTAATCGCGGCATCGATTCCAAACCAGATACAGTGCTGACGAGCAAGTTGTTTCGTTCTCACTATACCCCAATGTCCTTGGCGGAGAAGCTGTAAGACAGAGGACTGTAACGAACGCGGACCACGACCCTGGACTGATCATTATCAGAACGCAACAGCAAAACACCACGTCGTACAAGAAGTCTCTCCTTGTGAGCAAAAAATCGGCGAACCAACGGGTCCCCGATCCGTGACTTTGACAAGGGCCATTGCGTTGCAACAAAATGCAGAACGGGAGCAAGGATAGGGTCGGCAGCAGCGGCTGTAGCTACACGATGAAAATCAATCGGAACCGATTCGACCACGTCATCGGTTTCCGCATCAATGAACATGCAAGCAAGTTCGGAGGAATCGAATGCCCTATCCTCAGCAACAGGCAAGCGGGACAACGCATCGGCGTTTCCGTGCTTAGCAGTGGACCGATACAAGATATCGTAGTGGTACTGCGAGAGGAAAATAGACCAGCGAATGAATTTCTGCGCTGTACGTGGAGGTACAGGCTTTGTCGGATGAAAAAGCGATGTTAAAGGTTTGTGGTCTGTGATTATGGTAAAGTGACGACCATACAAGAAATCATGAAACTTTGTAACACCAAATACGAGAGCCAATGCTTCTTTCTTGATCTGTGAATAACTTATTTGCGCAGACGAGAGCAATTTGGACGCAAAGGCAATAGGGCGATCGTGCGATCCATCTTTGTGCGCAAGCACAGCACCGATCCCGAAATCCGATGCATCCACCATCAACAAGAGCGGCTTCTGGGGATCTAATGGCGTAAGACAAATATTGGAAAGCAACGCCGATTTCAACTGGCGAAAGGCGCGTTCGCATTCCGTCGTCCAGACGAACGGAACACCCTTAACGGCGTAAGCGATGAAGCGGACCTGAAATGGAAGAGGCATGCGGCATGTATTTATTATAATAGTTGATTTTTCCCAGCACACTCTGTAGCTGCTTCAAATTCTGCAGCGACGGCAAGTCTTGTATGGCACGAAGGTGCGTGGGACTGGGATGTATGCCTTGGGCATTGAGTACATGTCCCAGGTATGGCAAATCACGAGCAAAAAACACACATTTGTCCTTCCGCAAGCGAAGACCATTTTGTCGCAAGACCTGAAATAATGTTCTGAGATTGGCCAAATGTTCTTCTTCCGTCTTTCCGGACATCACAATATCGTCCAGATAATTTGCTGCAGTAGGAACCGACGCACAAACAGTTTGTAGATATTGCTGAAACAATGCAGGGGTGGATGCACACCCGAATGGCAGTCGTTTGAATTGATACAACCCAAGATGCGTGTTAACCACCAAAACGCGCTGGGATTCTTCGTCCACCGGTATTTGCAAGTACGCATCTGCCAGGTCCAACTTCGAAAAATATTTACCCGGGCACAGTTTGTCAAAAAGATCTTCCGGGCGAGGTAAAGGAAAAGTTGCAATCACTAGTTGTGGATTCACTGTTGCCTTGAAGTCCACACAAAGTCTCTACTTTCCGGAAGGTTTTGGCAAAATTACTAAGGGTGATGCCCAGAGAGAAGCCTGCACACGTTCAATTACACCTTGTGATTCCAAATAGTGTAATGGTTTGCGACCTCATCACGCAATGCGTGGGGAACATTGCGCGTTCTGAAAAATTTCGGTTACGCGTTTACTATCGGTTCCAAATGTGCTTTATAGTTCTTAGCGCAACCGAGGCCCGGTGCAAAAATGTCTGCAAATTCTTCACATAGACGAGAAACACTGTCTGAAGGCACCGTCTGGTTCACTGATACGACCTGATTTACTATAGACAAGTGAAACAACTGAAATAAATCGAAACCAAACAAGTTCACTTCAGAAGAAGAACGAAGGACGTAAAATCACACAAGTTTTGTTTGTCCTTTGTATGTTGCAAGAAGGCTGCACTGTCCTAACACAGGGATCTGTTGACCTGAATAGCTGCTTAGCGTAACATTTGCGGCACGCAACGGAGGTGTGCCGAGCAGTTTGTAAGTGTCTTGATTGATCAGTGAAACTGCAGCTCCGGTATCGAGCTGGAATGGTATCACTTTGCCGTTAATGTCCAAGTCCACAAAAAGTTTATTGTCCTGCTGACGACAAGAGCCACTGTCTCGTGCAACGTGAACTGACACTGGGACATAATCACTTGCGACTTGAGGGGAGTTCCGGCGATGTCGACGGACACTATTTTTGGGACGAACAGAGTCACTGTTAGAGAGAGTGGCACAGGGCGGAGTGGAATGAACTACATGAATTTCCATGGGCGAAGTTTCGCGAGCCTGAGTATTCTTGGTTCGATTCCGATCCCGGCGCGAAGCAAAGGGCCTGGAACGGTTTTGAGCTTCCGATTTGAGCTTTTTCTGGCAAACACTCTGAACATGTCCTTTTTTATTACAATAAAAGCAAATAGCTTGGCGTGACGGGCAATTCTCACGCGAATGTTTAGTAGCACACCGCGGGCATGATTTGATCACTGCAATTGCGTGCCGGCGCGGCACACGTGGCTGACAGCTTGGCGGCAGCGGCGCGGCCGGGCGCGAGGACTGTTTACTGTTTCGTGCAGCTCGCCCTGCGGGCCGGTGAACCTGACACATTGCTGGCGAAGTTTCAAATGATTCCTGAGCAAAGTCAAGTGTGTCTTGCCGATCCATTATGTCCATCACTTGTTGCGGTGACACCACAGAAAACTTGTTCAAAGCCTCTAGGAGAGACTACATGTCTCTGAAAATATTTATGTCTGGAAGAGAACCCCAGCCGCGTGATGTGCTGTCATATTTTATTGTGGCAAGTTGGTGGTTTAGGAATCAGTCAACTATCTCAAAGCTGTTTTATAACAATAAACATTTTAGCACACTACTGTACACCCGCTGTGCAGTGACAGGCTGAAGTAGGATTTGGCCGTATTTTCATTCAAAATCACTGCCCTCAGATGTCGTACTCATTTCGTTGGAAGTAATTAGTGAGTAGGGTCCAACTAGAGAGAAGTTAGACAAAATCAGTGTAACAACTGGATATTTGTGCGGAAGCGTCAGTTACAGCACTCTCTTGAACACATATTCATTTTCTTTCCAACAAAAATGCAGTTTAGTTTTCAACGATGGCAAAACAGCCTTTAATTGTCAGGACGATCCCCCCTCCCCCTTCAGGTTTGAATGTCGTTCTTTTCCCGGATTGGCAAATGTTATTACGGAAAGAGGACGAGTCACGACATATTTAAAAGTTGGACACATCCTCCCAAATGTTGAAACAAGCAGGTTTTGTGTAGATCAGAGCATAGAAGAGTGTACTTGTGAGATGTGACTGCGGAATATTTCTCATGCGCCTTTAACAGTCTACATATCCCCTTATAAAACTTTCAGCTATTTATGAGAATCTAGATGCGCTATTGAGGCACGTAACAGATATTAAGGAACAGTTATTAGTTTGAGGAGATTTCTGTGTACCAAGCCGTGCTGAATAGTAATGCCTCCAAATTTGTTACGTGAATTGTCATAATGCTTTTTAAATGAAACAAACTTTATCAATATTCATCATCTTTATTCTTAATGTCTAGGATGTTTATTTCTCAACATATCCAGCCTGGAGACCAACAGATTATCCTCAACGAGAGACCAGTTTGTTGATACAGTCACTGTAGAATATATGACTTGGTTGCATATGAGAATCGGATTGGGTGAAGTCGGGTCTGTAAGGAGGATGATCGATGACAGTGAACCCATGGCGCCGGATTGCTGCAGAAGTCGCAGCGCTTGCGTGTGTTCTTGCGTTGTCATGTTGAAGGAGAGGGTAGTCCATGTATGGAAGATTTCTTCGAATTCTAAACTCGATTACAGAACGTTGTTTCTCACTCACTGACGTACTTACGTTACACAGTGCCATATTACAAGCTACAATTCGGAGTGTCTTGCGGCAGAGGGCTGCAAATATATAGACATGAAGAACAATGATGCAGAATGTTAAGAACATTTGTTTTGTTTAAAAAGCTTTAGAAGCTGTCAAATAAAAATTTCGGAGTCATTACATTTTAGCACGTCCTTGTAGATTTCTTAAAATATTCTGTCAGGAAAAATGTTCTGGAGTCATTGTAGAGCTGTTTCAATCAGATTTTCTAACGCGAGTGTAGCAATATAGTAGGACCCTGACTGATAACATTTTTATAAACAATGGTCAAGCTGAAACAATTAATGTGTGACAAATTATTAATAAGGTATGCGGTTGTGATGTACAATTAATGGAAATAAACAATGTAGCACCTTACAGCCCTGGGGAATATTCATAAAAAGCAGTGAGATGTAGTAATGGGAAGAGGGTTGAAGGTTTTAAGAATAAGTTAAAAGAGGGGTAAGGGATGCCAGTGTGACCTGGCAATATTTGAAAGTAGCTTACGTATAGGTATTCAGAATGTCCCTCAAAAATGAAGTAAGCCATGGATAAAGGAGCAAGGCGAAAAAGGAAATTTATGTAGAGTTGAGAAAAAGACAAGATTCGACGTTACTTGTATTCTACAAACTATCCGGAAATGTTCGAATCCTAACAAAAATTAATAATGCATAAAAAGCTAAAAACCATGTGGCACATAGCGAAACGGAAGACAGGACACACATTCAGAGCCAATGATACTTTAATAAATAAACTATTTGACAACTTCTCTGAATCACACTCAACAAAAGCAAAACGTTGTTCTGAGTACTTCAAACAACGTAGAAAGAAGAGAAAATTTTAGCGATTGTGCACAAAACAGTAACAGAGCCCTATACGGTTCAATTTTGGTCCACTCCTTTGGTAATGTACCCAAACGTAGCCTCAAATATAAGTGCTCGTAGAAGCAATTTATTTAGAGCAGCATAGTTTTGATTCTTGACTGTCGATGACATTCGAAAACGTACGGGATCAGAATAGATGTGTAAAGCTGGCGACAGGTGAAGACCTAATCTCCCTTCCCTTGTATATCGATGACATTAGGAAACGTCAAGGAGCTGAATAGATGCGTAAAGCCAAAGGCAGTATTGCACGGGCATGGCTGGATGAGGCCCTTATCTATAATTTAATGTCAACTAACTGTAATGATGATTATTATGACGCATTTGGCGCCTTTGATTATGATTTATGATTGTCTATACCTGAGAAGGTAAGGCTGTGTATGACGCTAGTGAAACTCCGTATGTTAGCAAATCGTGTGATCCCTGTTAACAGTCAACATTCAAGTGGTTCAAATGGCTCTGAGCACTATGGGACTTAACTTCTGAGGTCATCACCTTGCTCCCCTAGAACTACTAAAAACCTAACTAACCTAAGGACATTACACACATCCATTCCCGAGGCAGGATTCGAACCTACGACCGTAGCAGTCGCGCGGTTCCAGACTATAGCGCCTCGAACCGCTCAGCCACTCCGGCCGGCATTCAACATTCCGCGCTATGTTACACAGGGTATCATAATTAATGTGGTCAACGCATATAGTTGAAAGTACACGATACTAGTACCCAGCTCGTGGTCGTGCGGTAGCGTTCTCGCTTCCCACGCCCGGGTTCCCAGGTTCGATTCCCGGCGGGGTTAGGGATTTTCTCTGCTTCGTGATGACTGGGTGTTGTATGATGTCCTTATGTTAGTTAGGTTTAAGTAGTTCTAAGTTATCGGGGACTGATGACCATAGATGTTAAGTCCCATAGTGCTCAGAGCCAATTGAACCATTTTTGCACACGATACTAGAAGCAAAAATGGCTTAGTAAGCGAATCATTTACGAGATATTTACATCTTTGTGGTTACCAGCCACGGCTGACGTGTTTCTGCGTAAATACCGTGTTCTGGTCCGTGGTGTGCCTTTGTTTACTCTTTCGAGAAATAGCGTGAATGCGACAGTACAGTAAACAGTCAGGTTGCCACTCATGTTAATTGTCTGCGGAGCGTCAGTTGTGTTGTACGACCGAATATAAAACGTTACAGTAACCAGGAGTGTGTGGATATGCATTTCATGTATGTTAGGGCTAATGGAAATGCACGAGAGGCTGCCGGCTTGTGCCTCCTTCCGAAGTCATCTCGAGAGTCGAACGTTCACAAGGGTGCAGCAACGTCTCCGAGAAAGTGGGAGCTTTGCACATGCTGCGAGAGCGGCAAGGTCTGCGTGAATTACACGTGTACCTGAAGACATCTGACAATGGCAAAGGTCTCTGCCGGAAGCTCGTGGGCTGTGAACCACTTAACGCAGCTTGAAACTCCAGGATGTTTTATTTAATGGATATCGTCGCGAAAGTATGTATTCGTGCATAACATTTTATTTATAGGTGAAGCAGGTTTCAATCGTGATTGCGTGTTTAGTTACCACAATTCTCATGTTTGGAATCATCTAGGCTCAGACCCACATGCTGCACATAAGTTTCCACACTAGCGACTTTTCTTGTTGAATGTGTGGATAGGGGTCTTTTTGGGCCGTACGTGTAACCAAACAAACGCAGTGGACAGGATTACATTCGGTTTCTGTTAAGGATGTTCCCCTTAGAGCAATGGCAGTTTTCATGATTCAGTACCGGCACTTCTAGAAGCTATAGTGAGACGACATCAAATGCACCGACATCGACAAAGATGAACTGGCCAAGGACGACCTGTACCGTGCCTTCAAGATCACCTGATCTAAATCCCATCGATATCTATATTTAGGACCAGCTTAAATGTGTAGTGCACGCCACTCGGGGTATAACGAAGTACTGACTTATCAGTGCTTGTCAAGAATTTCGAAATGATCCACCTATGTTTGAAAGGATTCGAAACTCATTGAGGCGAAGGGTACAGGCCTGCTATCGGTTGCAAGGATGACACTTCTAACACCTCCTTCCAACTGCAGGTACAATCAGTTAACTGTTGTCCTCATTCAAAACATCTGTACTTCTGCCAAATTACCTGCAGTAGTTTTTCTACATACTGAACACTATTATCACTTTTTCCTGCCTGGAATGACATCTATACAGAATCAAATCAATTGTGGCTGGTAACCGCACAGTCTGAATTATCTCGTAAAAGGTATGTTTTTACTGCACTGAAACTTTTTTGCTTCTAGTATCGTGTACTTTCAACTGCACTCGTTTAACCTGTAACACTGTCACTGCATTTACGTAGTTTGTGCAATCAAATACCAGGTTTGGTTTATTACGTACCATGCCCCAATAGAACAAATAGTGCTGCCACGTATAATACTACCGTCCGCTACTGCTATACCATAAACTTAAAGTTGGAGGCAGATCGTAAAATGGAACTATCTCGTTAAAGCAATTATGGGATAAAGCAACAGAGCAGTGTTACCCTCTGAAAGGAATTTTGTTGTGTTGACCGCGATTTACCTAACGGAGGTGGGTTATCGGAAGTGAGAGTCAGAAATACGTAAATATTTGAACAGTAACAAACAATATTTTGCCTATCCACAGTGTCCAAATGATAATAAAAACGGTCGCCAGCCTAATTAGGCATAAGAATGAGTAACATTCTTGTTCAAGGAAATAGATGTGAGAAACTGTAATGGACAGACACAGCCTATACTTTATCACAGGAGAGTGCAATGAAATCTGTCACGAGCAGAGGTTGACGTTAAAGAAAGAGCTAACAGTTATAGGAGAACGAGACTATTTGCATAAATATAACACATAACGAAACACAATATTACCTTGAGGACTTAGTGAAACTGAATGGTTTCAATGACGTTACTATTAATATTCACTGTAGAATCATAAATTGCACATAGGTTCGGTCTCTCTTTCACCAATTTGTTTCCTGACATGGAAAACAAATATTTCACTAGCAAACTATTTCTCGCTGTTCTCTGAATAAAAGAAGTTACTGTTATCATAGATAGTGGTCTTTCTATTAATCGCTATCTAGCATGAGCACAATAGACAAACAGTGGATCCTGTTACAACATTAATATGCACTTTTAATATACAAGAGGAACCCAATACTGTACAGAACTTGACAGGAATAGCAAGAGTAATTGAAGCTTTCTATGATTAAGTAACTTTGAGCATTTGGACTACTTTTAATGGGGGGGGGGGGGGAGCCCTAATCTTGACCACTGTAGTAGAGCAATAAATGCACTTTCATTACATTAGTGAAATAAGCACTTAGCAAGCATGAACATATTACTCTCAACAGTTGCAGTTTTGTACTTTTACTGCAGTGAAACACAAAAATTGAGATATTCGTAAGATCCTTTCACCAAACAATATTAATTTTAGCACACTCTACTGCCATATTAATTTTAATATGCCTTCAATAAAGGACACTCGGTAAGCACTTTAGCGCGGGAGGGACCCTAAGTGGATATGTGACTGAGGATAAATCACGGTAGGTACAAGAACTCAGTTAAAATTTACCTTATATTTGAATACACTATAACATCCTATGAGTTGATCCTTCACTGTACATTGCTATAGTTCTTCTGTTCCATTACAGAGATAGCGTAATGTGGTGGCGAGTGCATGTTGGTAGGTGGATTTTCAAGTAGAAATGCTGGACTCTGTCATTTCTTGGTGGCGATGATAGATACCAATTCCAGAATAGTTCCAGCTCTTTATCCATCCATCCGGGGCATTAGCATCTCACCTTGGGAAACGGCACCAAAAGCCTCTCACGGCACTAGCACAATACACAACTTTTAAATGAGCGGTTGACAGTTTGGTAGCTCGTCCCCGACGGACTCTTGGTTCCACCTTACTATCCATGCCCACCACATGTTGCACGTGCTACATGCTTTCGTTCCCGAGGGGAACTATAACACCTTTTACATACAAAATAACTAAGAACCCTAAGTGAAGGTCAGTAGTTTACATAACAGCAACCAAACATATTAAATAAAACAGTACCTTTGCACATGTTGACATTTCTACAAAAAAATTATTTGAACAAAATTAGTCAACCTCAGAGATAACCAAAGAGATTATGTCAGAAAGACAAAACATATCATTTGCTCATATTGTGCATATTACAGAGATTACACTTCATTACAGTATCGAATTAATCATACACTAAGTACAGAAGTTCAACGATGGGATGTTGAACAAAACAGAAAGCTAAATGAATCAACAAAGATTATGTAGTGTGTAAGCTATGCTGTTACAAGCCCATTAATTATGATAGACTCTGTATACAGAGCATATGTGGTACTTTAAGCACAATTTTAGATCTGTAGATTCTTTAGCAAACCCAAAATTTTACTTGATGAAAAGTGATTATTAGCTGAAACGGAATGAACATACAAAGACACTGGTGAAAGGAATGTTATCAGCATGTTATACTCTTATCCTAGACGTCCACTGTGTCCTTACTAGTCCGACTAACACTTTTTCCGTTTCGTCGTATGACCGCGGTCGACCAATGAAGCAGGTACACCGCAGCCGATTAATAACCGACACACCACCAATTGCCAGACAGTCATGGCGCAACTGAACTGCTTGACTGGAGAGTGGACAGTGATTTTTGCTTTCTAGAAAAAGTATATCTCAGGAGAAAAAGAACTAGTTGTAAGCGAAGGGAGTTCTTGGTCAATCCCATACTAAGTAAACGAAGCTGACTAGGAGGAGATCAACGCTTATATGAAGAAGACAAGAGAGACACAGGGAAAGACTTCAACTACTACATGATGAACATGGAAACATTTCAGTACACCTCACAGCTCATAAGGCCGTAATTACGAAACAGTCGAATGTGCGTGAAACCACACAAGCTGAGGAACTATTAGCTTTAATCCTCAGGTACGATGCACTTATATTTAATGGTCACAAATGAAAAAACTCTGTACAGTGTCAGTTTTATGATAATATTCCTAAAGTGTATTACTATATAGTGTACGAAAAACATATAGCAATGGAGAGCTCGTTGTAGTCTCTACGTATATTTTGTATATGGAACAGTTAAAACCTTTTTTCGGCTCTATACTGTTTTTATAGGCATATGGCCACAGTCTGCGTAGGGATTGTTTCATTTGCATCAATATAATTGACATTTGTCGCATTTACATTTCTGTACCTTGGCGTAATCTGTTCATCTTGACGTAATAAGTTGCTCCCAGGCGGCGTGTATCGAGGACATTCTCTGCTTGATGACTGGGGAGATATACTGTAGGACACGAAGGTGGTAGCTGATCTTCATGAAGAAGAATTTGTTGCAGTTTCGGAAGATGATGCTGATGTTTGGTTTGTGGGGCGCTCAACTGTGCGGTCATCAGCGACCGTACAGAGTCCCAACTTTTACACAGTTTAATTTTTACACATTCCAATCTAGCCACTGAAATCAACGATGATGATGAAATGTTGAGGAAAACACTAACACCCACTCTTTGGGCAGAGAAAAATCCCCAACCCGGCTGGGAATCGAACCCGGAACCCCGTGATCCAGAGGCAGCAACGCTAGCTCCTAGACCACTTTTTTTGCCAAGTAGTGAACAGAAAATTTTATGGTGCACAAAAGACTATAACTTCATTGTGGAACGAAAGTTGCTCAGCTGCTCTGCGAGAGAAGGAAAATGTTAAAACTATAATGGGAAAGAAAAAATGTCTTCTGCATTGGTGAGCGTCTGGATATTATCTTCAATTCCGACAAGAACTAAAGTCCCAGGAAGCAATTAGGATTCATACATACAGAACACTGGCAACCTCTTCTATCCGAAATATTCTATTTGAAGCAGTTTACCGTTAATTATGATTTTCAGTACATTTCCAAATATCCTCCTGTAGTCACAATGTTGGCTCATTTTAAAGTGTTCAATTTCTATGTAAGAATAATAGTCTGCCGGCCGGAGTGGCCATGCGGTTCTAGGCGCTACAGTCTGGAATCGAGCGACCGCTACGGTCGCAGGTTCGAGTCCTGCCTCGGGCATGGATGTGTGTGATGTCCTTAGGTTGGTTAGGTTTAATTAGTTTTAAGTTCTAGGCGACTGATGACCTCAGAAGTTAAGTCGCATAGTGCTCAGAGCCATTTGAACCAATAACAGCCTAGGAAAGTAGCATGCCTATTCCGCATAATAAACGATGCTGTGTGGCCCATGATCCACGTTGCAGCATTGTTTTTTGTTCGTGGATATCTCAGTTTTTTTGTGGCTGAATGATCTCTAAAAGGTCTACACCACTGGGCGTCGTACGGTCTATCACCGACAATCGTTGACGAAGAAATGCTGTAATTTCTTCTGCATGTCCGCAAGTGAACCTATGAAGGAGCGTATCAACTCTTCCGCATGCGTCACAGTTTGGCGTTGGATGAAGGCCTATTTTATGTAGCTTTTCATTCGTTGCTACTTTATCGTTGACTGTTAGATACCAGTCGGCTATGACGCGTGATGGTAACATGTCGCTGTGCACATTCCACCATACTATACTCCAATGTGTATGTGGATGTTTTTCTTCGAGACGATTCCTGTGGTTTGTTGTCATGAGAAGGTCATAAAGCTTCCTGTTCGCCAGGCTTCCGTTTTCGACGATGTTGTGTCGAATGTAGCTCATTTCCATGTAGTACAGTCGCACATGTTGGTAAGAAAGTGGAATGCCGGCGATGTTAACGGGTGGGTAAAGGCTATGAGGCTTTCAGCGCTGAATGAGGTTTGTGACGATACTAGTCTTCCGGGTACGAAACTCCTTCCTGATGCGATTTAGGAGCAGAGTGACACTTTTTTGTGTACCTTAATGAGGTTAAGGCCACCTTTGGACGAAGGTAAGGTGAAGGTATCGAATTGAACTTTGAAAATGTGTCCCCTAAAAAGAAATCAACATAACGCTTGTTGTATACTCTTGGATGGATGGTCGCAGAGTGGAAGAATTAGCGCCAAATATTTCATCTTGCTCGTAATGGCGATCTCGATGGTCTTAACTTTCTGTAGTATGTTCAAGTTACGGTCGGAGTGAAGCAGCAAAGCAGCACGTAATTTATTAAGCATGTGTGACCAGTTCTTCGTCAGGAATTTGTCTGGTTTGGCCTCAAAGTTAACACCGAGGGTTGTGTGTTAATCCTTGATCTTGCACCTGGTAACATGGGATATGTCTCCGATACCGCCTCCGATCTGCAAAGCTGAGGTTTTAGTTCTATTCAGTATTGCTCTTGGAAGAAACGTGAATGTTTGTAAAAGAGTTTCCGCTGACCGAAGTTGTTGAGATGATGACACAGTTACGCATATATCGTCAGCATACGCAATACATGGGATAGTCACAGACTAGGCGCTAAGCCCGATCCCGCTATGCTCTAAGTTGTTCAGTAGCGGCTCTACTGCAATGGCGTACAAAATCATTGACAGAAGACATCTTTGGCCAATGGAAACTAATGAGAATACGTGAAGAGGCGTTTGTAGTAAGTTTGCGAATTAGATCCATGAGATAAGGTCCAAATCCTAGTTTCTTCATGCTTTTAAAGAGGACGTCATGACGTACACGGTCATAAGCCTTCTCAAAATCTATAAAGATCAGAGCGCCCTGTCCTTTGTTTTCAGCATATGAACAGATGATGTCCCTCAAATCGCAGGCAGCTGAGATTGCACTTCGGCCTTGCACTGCACTGTACTGGTAACTGCCTAAAACCTTGTACATAACGGTTTGCATCCGTAGCTTAATCGATCTGGTGATGATTTTGAAATCGGCATTCAGGAGTGTGATGTGTCGCATGTTTTCGACCTTCCTGCTGTTCCCTTTTTTCGGTAAGGGTAAGATGATACCTTACGTAAATGCCTTGGATATTACTTCCAGATGCCAGAGTTCATTCGCTATCTCGAGGAGTGTCGGACTGAGGCGGTTCCAGTATCGCTGGTAAAACTCAGCGCTGAGACCGTCGGTTCCTGGTGATTTCCCTTTCTTTGCACTGTGGATTTCGTCTTCTGTGAAAACAGATTCCAGATTTGCATTATCCTGTTGTGACAAGCGACAGCTCAAAGTCCTAAGAAAATCGTCACACGAGTGTTCACCAACGGATTGCTTCTTGTAAAGTTGACTATAATAGTCGTAGACGTGCGAGATGATGTCACGTTGCTTCGTGATGACATTCTCGGCGGCATCAACGACGGCTTCAATCAACATCTCTTTACACCGTTTCGTCGTTCTCAGGACGTGGTATAGAGAGGCCCGTTCTTCAGCGGCAACGTCCTTAGGGTGGGCTCGCACGATGATGCCTGGCATTCGTTGGCGTTGTATCGCCGTGATTTTCGCTTTATATCGTTTGATCTTTACATCGATATCGCGAGAAGGATTGGTATTGCGACTGTACAGTTCTCTCAAACAGCGATAATGAAATTCAATAGTCTGTTTCTGCCAAAAGCCTTTTTGTCGGGCGTAGCTCATGAGGGTGAGGCGTAATTTAGGTTTAGCACACTGAATCCACCACTGTAGAACGCTAGCGTAACGACGTCGGTGCAGCTGGAGCTGTTGCCACGTTATGTTCACCTCCTCTTCAAGTTCGGCATCCTGCATAAGGCTGACATTCAATTTCCAGTAGCCTTTCCCGTGGTAAATTTGCTTGCATTGTAGGTTAAGGCAACACTGATACGCACAATGGTCGGAGATGTTGACAGGAGCTATGTCACAGTTCACAGTGTGCCGCTGGAGGGCATCGGACACATATATCCTAGTGAGGTGAGCCTGATTATAAATCGCCCAAGCGCGTAACATTACACCGGATATGTAAGCTGACATAGGGATTGATAATATTGTTATCTTGGCTGAAAATGGCATCCTACTTAAAGACATTGGTCTTATTTTCGGGAGGGTGGAGTTGCCCTGTCAGTCCATCCTGATTTGAGTTTTCTGTGGCTTCCTGGATTGCTAGGGCAAATCTATGTCTTCATCTACATCTACACTCATCGAACCACTGGTAAGTGCATGCCAGATGCTATGTCCCACTGTACCAGTTATTAGGGCATGTTCCCGTTGTTTAAATGCCTTTGTGCGTACTGTAATTAATCTAATCTTACACTCACGATGCCAGTGGGAGCGACATGTAGGGGTCTTTCCTATATTCTTAGAGTCATCACGTAAGGCCGGTTGTTGGAAGTTCGTTAGTAGACTCTCTCGGGATAGTTTCCTTCTATCTTCAAGAGTCTGCCAATAGAGTTCTTTCAGCATCTCAGTGACACTCTCCCGTGGGTCGAACAAACCTGTGATCATTCGTGGTGCCATTCTTTGTATACAATCAATATCCCTTGTCATTCCTAACTGGTGTGTGTTCCATACACTTGAGCAACATTCTAGAATGGGCGCACGAGTAATTCGTTAGCAATCGCTTTTGTACACTGGCAGCATTTCTCTAGTATTCTGCCGATAAGCCGAAGTCTGCTACTTTCTTTCCCCACCAATGAGCCTGTGTGATGGTTCCGCTTCACAGACATAGTATTTGTATGAGTTTACAGATTCCTATTGTAGCTCACTGATATTACACATATCAGAAATAGTTTAGCATCACTTCGGTTCGGAGAGTTCCAGAACCTGTGAAGCAAATTGGAATAGAGATCCACATAAACATCTTTTCCGCCGTTTTTATTGCTCATGAAAGCCACACATTGCATGTTGTACTACCATACAGCGAGATCTTCAGAGGTGGTGCTCCAGATTGCTGTACACAGCGGCACCTCTAATACCTAGTAGCACGTCCTCTTGCTCTTGCATACTAACCACAAGTTCATCAAGCCACTGTTGGTCCAGATTGTCTCACCCCTCAGTGGCGATTCGGCGTAAATCCCTCAGGGTCGTTGGTGAGTCACGTCGTCTATAAATAGCCCCTTTCAGTCTATCCGAGGCATTTTCTATAGGGTTTATGGCTGGAGGTCATGCTGGACACTAGTCGAGCGATGTCCTTATCCTGAAGGAAATCATTCACAATATGTGCACGATGGGGGCACGAACTGTAGTCCGTGAAGACAAATGCCTGCCCAATATGCTACCGATATGGTTGCACTATCGCTCGGAGGATGGCATTTACGTATCTAACAGACGTTACGGCGCCTTCCGTGACCATCAGTGGCGTACGTCGGACCCATATAATGCCACACCAAAACATCAGGGAACCGCCACCTTGTTGCACTCCTTGCGTTGAACAGTGTGTCTCAGGCGTTCATCCTGACCGGGTTGCCTTCAAACACGTCTCTGACGATTGTCAGGTTGAAGGCATATGCGACACTCGTCAGTGAAGAGAACGTGATGCCAGTCCTGAGCGGTCCATTCGACATGTTGTTGGGTCCATCTGTACCGCACTGTATGGTCTCGTGGTCGCAAAGGTGGACCGTGGCATGGACGTCGGGAGTGAAGTTGCGCATCATGCAACCTATTGCGCACAGCTTGAGTCGTAACACGAAATCCTGCGGTCACACTGAATGCAATATTCAACATGGTTGCATTGCTGTCAGGGTTCCTCCGGGCCATAATCCACAGGCAACGGCCATCCGCTGCAGCAGTAGCCCTCGGGCGGCCTGAGCGAAGCATGTCATCGACAGTTCCTGTCTCTCTGTATCTCCTCCATGTCCGAACAACATCGCTTTGGTTCACTCTGACGCCTGGACACTTACCTTGTTGAGAGCCCTTCCTGCCACAAAGTAACAATATCAGTTTCGATGTTGCTGTTAGATCTAACATACTTCCATCGTGGGTGGTGTTCTGAACTATCTGAGTACTTTTTAGAGAAAGCTTTCAGTAACGTTTCACAGGATGTCTTGTCACGTCCACCACTAACAGAACTGTATATGTAAATTGTAGGTGGTGTTGAGAGGGACTGCACCGGGTCATTACGCAGAATCAGCGGCGACGTGCGACACTATGTGCCAGGCCGGGATCTCCTGCTTACTAGGCAGGTGAGTTAACCACTGCGCCATCCGAAACACAGTGCCAACGCAACAGCACGGACCATCTCAGTCGCCCCACGGCCGATCCACATTCACACTGAGCGCTACCTATCTGCAGTCCCTGTCGATTTCCTCCATGCTCGCTGTTCTGACATTGACACAGGAGGTCGGACATACTTGCACATCCGCACTGAAGTTGGTCGATACGTTGCCCATCGAGACGAATCAATTACATGAATGCGTGGTGTCTGTTCTTTCGGATATATCCGAAAGACGCATTCATATAATTAATCCGCTTCGATGGGCAATGGATCCACCTGCTTCATTGTGGATGCACAAGTACCTCCCACTGGAATCTCAGAGCAGCGAGCGTGCAGGAAAAGGTCAGGGACTGCGGATAGGTTGCGCTCTGTAGGAATGTGGATCGGCCGTGAGGCGCACTGAGATAGTTGCGTTAACACTGTATTGGTTCAAATGGCTCTGAGCACTATGGGACTCAACATCTTAGGTCATAAGTCCCCTAGAACTTAGAACTACTTAAACCTAACTAACCTAAGGACATCACACACACCCATGCCCTGAGGCAGGATTCGAACCTGCGACCGTAGCAGCCCCGCGGTTCCGGACTGCAGCGCCAGAATTGCACGGCCACCGCGGCCGGCTTAACACTGTATTCCGACTGGCGCAGTGGTTCACGCATCTGCCTAGTATGCAGGAAATACCGCATCCACATCCCGCTGTAACATACATATTCACTCGTCGCCGCTGATTCGGCATAACGTCCCGGTGCAGCTGTAGTCAGTAATTCCTTTCTTTTCTCCCTCCTCCTCCAACTACAATTTACACAATGTATCACAGAGTCGAAGGCGCTGCAGTCACTGACCGTGCGACTGGTCCCAGCGGAGGTTCGATTCGTCCCTCGGGCATGGGTCAACAGTTCCTAAGCTTACACAAAGCTTAGGAACTGTTGACCTTAGCAGTTAAGTCCCAAAAGATTTCACACACATTTGAACATTTTTATCACAGTTGTGGATTCCGGGTGGAGTCTGTTCTTTCGGACATATTCGAAAGAACAGACACTACGCATTCATAAAACTGTAATTACACTAAGTGATTGTTGGCTGATTAAAGCTCCTCCAGTATCATTATACCGAAATGCGTTCTTAATCATGCCCAAGCTGACCACCTGCCCTATCTCCATAGGCTACTTGTCCTATATTTATAAAGCATATTACGTCTAGCGTGTATTGTATATTTTGGCATATTTATTAGGACTGCATTCGTGGATGGATTAAGATAAAAAAATAAATATCATGGCAAGTATCCCAAAGACAATATGGATGCCCATTTCTGCCTTTTGCAGTCTGCCAGCACTGCTTGTATAATGACTTATTTGCCTTAATAGCCCCAAACAAATGTTGAATATACTTCTTCTTCGGTCAAAAAATATTCCAGTGTGCACTTATTGAACAGATTGCTTAGCAACAACGGTAGTCCACCATGGTGATCGGTATAAACATACAATCCCTAACAGAAGAGATCTAATAAAAATAAACGGGAATTTCTGGTTGATACATTGTGTTGCAGCGTGTACAGCGTGACCTCAGCTGGCTCGTTTGCCGTGGACCCCAGGGAATGGAGCCGTGTGCCGGCTCTCCGGCTGAGCGCTGACAGCGACTGTCAACATGTTGTGTGGCCAGCGCATGCTATCAGTCCTCGCCACTCGCGGCGTAACACGCTCATCTGAACACCACACTGACAACCTGTCCTGCTGGCCACGTAAGGGCGGTGTTATTGGATTAGCTTAAGCTCATGTCGTATCCGTCTAGTGTTATGTCACAACCGTGCCTTCGGGGGTTTTTATTGCTAAGTTTTTCTTACTTGTTTTTTAAGAACTTGCACAATAGTTTCTTCATCTGTGTATTTTTCGTCCAGAACGTATATTACTATAGACTGAAGAAGTTTCCTTTACTTTATTCCATAGTTCGGAGATGTAGATCATAGCACACTGCTTCGCAATGTCACAAATTTCACTGTACTATTTTATTTCCCTTAAAAAATAATATTCAGTAATCGCAGTTAATATCAGACTGTGCTTCTGTGATTAACCAATATTAGATCCAACAACCGTCGTGTTTCATTGATTTTGGAAGATAAACCTTGAAACTACCAGCATAAAAGCCTCTGCCTCAGGGAAGAATAGTGGTTCTGGTCGACTGAATACTAGACGAGAATATCCTAGGAAAACTACATATTCATTACGAGTGTGTCCTGTCAGTTCGTTTATTCATTTGTCTAATTGTTCATGTTCACTCGGGAGAAACCATAGAAAACCGACAGAAACTCGTACGGAAATTTACGTAGAGTCTTATAAGTACAACTCGTATACTACTGTAATAACGAAGGAAATAAAGATAATTTAAAATGAATTTTTGACTTTGCAGTACAAAGGAAACTCTTCACCAGAGATGAATAATCATACAAAAATATCACCTGCTACCATTGTTCACGTTTCTAAAACATTTTTGGTACACTTGCTGTGGAAGACATTGCTCTTCGTGAATTGTTACCAGTACATGTTACTTTACTACACCATTAAATTAAATCAAATGGTAACACGTTTTCCTGGTGTCAGCTGCGCCCCGCTTCCTTCCCCTTACCTTCATAATTTCTGTCATTGCCGTTTTTGGCTCTGCTACTGATATGAATGTATGCACCAATCTACATGACTGAAAATATATTTAAAATAGCCCAGCGCAAGCTACCTCGTTATTCGGCATGGTTCTGTGGTGGGTCATAATTTATTCAGACTCGGAGAGACTGCATTACAGAAAGACCTCTGGTGGGAGCTCAGTAGTATTTCCGTCTCCAGTATGCATTTATACAAAGGCTACTGCATAAGACTAGTTAATTTAATTTTGTAACATAATTTCCATTACACAAGTAAAATTCATTGCTGCTTTCAGATCCCCGATCAGACTATTTTTTCCAAAATTTCTTGCTGTTGGTCTTGTTTATAATATTACCTATGCAGGAGGCCTTCATATATAGCACACACCATATTTACTGTCTTCAGTAGTGGAGACAAGAGGGTAGGTCAGAGCTACAGAGTTCAGAAGTATTCAAAAAAAAATTTAAGCTCTGAATGGAAGGTAATAGAGAGGCACTAGCAAGTGATAGTTGTGGAGAAAGTTGTGAGTCACACCCAGATAGCTCAGTTGGTAAGACCACATCCTGCGACAGGAGGGGTTTAGGTTCGAGTAATGGTGTAACTCATAGTTCTGAATGAGTCAAAAAGGATTATAATTTTAAAACTTACTGTGGCTAAATACTCAGTAGGAATAGTTTCCTGTTTGCATGACTCAGGCACCAGCGAAAAAAAAAAAAAAAAAAAAAAAACAAGTGCCGGATCATAAAATCTGATCTGAAGGCAGTCAACATGGGATAACCGTAACGATTTATTCATCACTACTTCGCGTGAGAAGTTTGGCGTGCACGTAAAGGTGACTGATTTCGACAAAATTCGGCGAATTTTACTGGAGTCCAGACACATGACAATTAAATTTTTGTTATAGCGAAAACAGGAAACTCACAAAACCTTCACAGTTACTTTGATGGAAAATCTCAGATGCGGATTGTCGAACATCACGTCTTACAATTTGATTTGCAAATTATAGCGTACGGTCAGGACAATCCTAATTTTGATCATCATTCAAGAATGTTTACGATAGTGAATAATGGCCATTCTTGCTCTTCTTGTCAGCAGGTGGTGGCGGTGCAGTTCAGTATTTGGGTGGCCACAATTAGACGTACCTGTAAGTTACTTGTGGCACACGTCAATTAGCACTTGTTAACATTTCATTTTTACCAGTTTTTCGAGTAGTTCTAGCAACTGAATTTCCAACTAATTCTTGCAGAGACGTGACTCGAAGCACGCCCCACCTAGCACTCTGTCTTAAACAGTTCTAATGGCTGATCACAAAACTGAAGATAATCTTAATATTCAATTACTTCGCGAAACACGAACTCAGGTTCTCTTTCGCCATTATAAGTTTATAGAGTAAGAAAATTTAAGTTGGAGTAATGAATACACCGCCTGACAAAAAATGTGAAGCCGGCCGCGGTGGTCCCGCGGTTCTAGGCGCGCAGTCCGGAACCGTGCGACTGCTACGGTCCCAGGTTCGAATCCTGCCTCCTGCATGGAAGTGTGTGATGTCCTTAGATTAGTTAGGTTTAAGTAGTTCTAAGTTCTAGGGGACTGATGACCACAGCAGTTGAGTCCCATAGTGCTCAGAGCCATTTTTTAAAAAATGTGAAGCATTTAGAATGGGAGGAGGAAACGAAATGAAACTTCGGGGTTTGACAGGGTGTGTGATGTTCAGTGATGACAACATCACAAATTCGCAAAGAAACTGGCGGTATATGCACACTTGTCAGTATGAAGATGCAGGCTTGTATGCATGCAATGAAAGAGGGACATAAAGAGGTGGTATCCTCTCGCGAGCAAGCTGGCCCACAAAAAAAAGGTCATTAGTCCCCTAGATCTTAGAACTACATAAAACTAAATAAACTTAAGAACATCACACAACACCCAGTCATCATGAGGCAGAGAAAATCCCTGACCCCGGCGGGAATCGAACCAAGGAACCCGGGTGCGGGAAGCGAGAACGCTACCGCACGACCACGAGCTGCGGACAAGCTGGCCCACAACTGCTAAAATTGATCCTTCTTAATATTCACGATACTGGCACCGAGACGAATTTGACGTCATAGCTTATCTCACTCATGTTCTATTGGCGACAGACCTGAGGATCGTGCTGGCCACAGAGTACCTCAACATCAAGCATGCAATTCATAGAGACACATACCACTGTGGACTAGCACTGTTTGTTGATAATGGCATCATGATACTTTCGCATGAGAGGTAATATATGAGGTCACAAGATTTCTCTGAAATACCGTTGTGCCGACAGAGTTCCCTCAGCTACTACCAACCGTGATATGAAGTCATACCTGATGAATGTCCACATCTTTAGTAACACCAACATGCTTTCGCAAATATTGAAAGAATAGATCCTCTCCCTAAGTCACCGTCATATTCACTGGCGATGGTTGTCTTGGGTAGTGCAGAACAATGGTTAATCGCTAAACACAATGGAACGCCATTCATCTGTAGTTCATGCTTCCTGATTACGGCACAACTCCAAATGCAGGTGTTTGAGTTGTGACCTTAACGGCAACCTACGCATGTGCCGTAGCTACCTAGACCTACTGCTGCTAGTCTCAGACCAATAGTGTGCGATGACACAAAATGTTGCAGTAAGTCCATTACGTTTGCACGGCTAGCAGGTGTAGATGTGAAGGTATTACGATATGTTTGTACACAAAATGGCGATCCTGTCTTTTGATTTTCGTACTTAGCGGCCCAAGAACTTGATGACAAGTGTACCTGCCCTCACATTCCTATGCAGCCCAAAACTGGGCTACTGTCACACTCAAATGCCTCACAAATATGGATACTGCGCGACTTGACTAGCCTGCCAAATGAACACCCACAAATGGTCCAATTAAAATTGTCAGATGTTGACAACTCTGTCTCAAACGATTTCACGGCATCTCCGTGTCCTTCATAATGATCACTCAATATCTTATGCTGTTACGTCCTTTATATACCCTAGAAGTGGTGGTGGAGTATACGAACACTAAGGCACTCCGGTGGCGGCTCTTCCTGTCACACAGGATTACAACTCTAATGATTTACACACGAGCCGATGGTGTATACGTCTACGAAGTTCTATTGGGTTCCGACCAAGTCTTATGGGTGCTTCATCTTTCAGTCAGACAGTATATATCACATAAAATCGGAGCGTACGTTATTCTTATTCTCACATATCTCTGAACTTGACAAAGTGTCTATACATTTCTCTTCATGGCTATGTACAGGAATATGATAATCTTATTAGGCGCAGACTGACTAATCGGAGGTCTATACACTCGTTATAATACCTCGCGCTTTCACTGCGCGAGTGTGATCCGTGAGGAGATAAGGTTCTACGTTAGCAGGAATCTCATTGGCTGCGTTACATATTAATACGCGGATCGGCGGAAGCAGAATTTGTTCCGTCTCTAAGGCAGCGCCATCTCGTAGTGCGGAGATGGACGAGCGCTGCGCCTGTGCTGTTGAGCTTAGGGGGCGCACTCTAGTGGGAAAGTTGTGTACGCGCTGACTATGCGGAACTATCTACACAACAATTATCTTTTACAATTACCGATTTCGAATGCTTTGTTCATCATCAGATGGCTGCATTATATATATAGGGTGAACTGTTAATCATCTGTTCAACACTTCTCTATTCTTCTAGTTCGTCTTCACATTTGTAATTTGCATTAGGTATTGTGTATTGCTAAAAATAACACATACCTAAAATTCATATCAATTTAATTATTGCGTAAAATAGTACGTTTTATTCTTAATGTACGTTACATATAGCCTTTAATAGAAACAAATGACAGCTATATTTGTGTTAGGCGATGGTATTTATTTTTGTGCCCAGTGAGGGAGAACCGTTTAGAACTTTTTTTTATTTGTGAATTTTCAGTTTCTCGTAGGACGTTCATAATATTTCCATTCTTACATAGTGAAGAATCTGTGGGTTGTTGTACGGAATGTTTCTCTTCAAGTGTGTGAGCGACAAAGGAAAATCCTATTAAATTGTTTAACTAAAGTGCACTGAAGTGCTCCTTAAATCTTATCTAGAAGCTTCTGTCTGTCTAACCAATGTAGAATTGGGGCAAGACTCTCATTTTAGTTTGTATATGCCAGATTTTTTATGGGTATTAGTTGAAGTACTTGTATTGTGAATAACTTGATGTTGCAGTTTGTTGTTTGTGAATAAACTTATTTTAAAGTTTGCACTTTTGAGGAGATTGGTGATGTTATATGGCAGGCTTCCTAGAAATAGCTGAACTCTTTGTCTAGTGGTAGTTTTAGCAGTTTTTGTTGGTGGAATGGAGGTATTTAGTGTGTCATGTTCACATTTAGTTTTTATTTTATCTCAGTGTTGGTCAATGAGGGAGGAATTACAAGCATAGTTATTGGTTGTGGCATGTTTGTTAAAACTTATTTCTTCACGGGCAAAGCATGGAAGCAGTGATGAAAATTTCTTCTGAGGTGTTGGATATGAATGGAGTGAGATTAAGTATGACTAAAATCGTTACCGATATTAATATTGTAGTACTTCCAGACATCTTCAGTCACCATTTTGTTGGTGCTGCGACTCCTACTGATTGAAAACAATGCTTTATATGATCAATATACACGAACGATAACTAAAAATCGCAAGTCGACTCTAGTCCGATCATATTATCCAGTGTATCGAATGTCAAGGCGTCTATTGTGAATGAGAAGCTGTCGAGCTACCTTAGACTTTATAACATCTAATATATAAAACTAAATGGTTATTCGTCTTCTACGCGCTCCTTTATAATTCATCAAACGTAATGAAACGCTGTTGTCTTGTTTCACCCGGACCCGCGAAGGTATATGCAAGAGTAAGGATCGCTAATTAACCATTGGGCTATGGATGAAAGGGTGTAACATAGAATCTTAACTCAAGAACTGTAGAGCAATTTCGATATAATTTTGTATGTACATGACAAATTATTTGTATAATTATGCCTATAAAACGTTTCCAAACATGTTACATGTCTTTGTAGATGTTAGGAAGTCTCTTAGCTAAAATCGTTTTTGGTATCGTTTAGAAAATGGACAAAGTTCGAATGAAATTTGTCTGTGTTCTTGTACTACAAAGAAGGAAAAAAAAAATTGGGAGCACAGCTGCTTGTGAATTGTTATTCTTTCCGATATGACATACTTTATAAAATACTTTCTCACATGAAACTTCCTGGCAGATTAAAGCTGTGTGTGCCGGACAGAGATTCGAACTCGGGACCTTTGACTTTCGCGGGGAAGTACTCTACCATCCATTTTTTTAAAAATCTTCTTTGGTTAGGTATTATTCGTTGGGTTTGTTCGGAGCGGATGTCCCATGACACCCGTTGAAGTTCATCATTGACCAACTTCCTCAGGTTTTTTATTACAGAAGGCGGCTAACTCTCTGACCGAACACGCTTAGCTACCGTGCCGGCAGGATTTGGAAATGTGTGGTAAGTTCCTATGGGACCAAACTGCTGAGGTCATCGGTCCCTAGGCTTACACACTACTTAATCTAACTAAGGACAAACACGCGCACACACACACACACACACACACACACACACACACACACACACACACACACACGCCCATGGGAGGGCTCGCGAGCCCTCCGACGAGCTTGGGTAGGAGATTTTCTCTGCTCAGGAACTGGGTGTTGTGTTGCTTCCATCATCCAGTCACCTTTCGCACGCTAGCGACACGGACGTTTAGGTTACGTCCTTGCCGCGCAGCTCGCTCGCGGAGTTGTTTATGTGTTCAGAAATGGCTCTGAGCACTATGGGACTTAACATCTGACGTCATCAGTCCCCTAGAACTTACAACTACTTAAATCTAACTAACCTAAGGACATCACGCATATCCATGCCCGACGCAGGATTCGAACCTGCGACAGTAGCGGTCGCGCGGCTCCAGAGTGAAGCGCGTGGAACCGCTCGGCCGTTGCGGCCGGCCGAACACGCTGTATTTACTTCGAAAGAGAATGGCTTATGCCCACATAAAATGCACACTGAGGATTAGTTTTTCATTTGAATATGCCCCACCAAAAGTACTTGAAATCGAACATTTTATCAGAGATGAAGTCAAGATTGATTACAACGATATTGTTGGCATCCACCTGTCTATAGTGAGCAGTGTGGTATATGTCAAATTGATTAACACAGATAAAATTCTAAGTGCAACTGGAAGTGGTCTTGAGCTCCGTCACTCTGATGAACACATCGGAGACATAATTGTGGAACATGCAGGAGTTGGACTGCGGAATATCTATGTATCTGAATTCCCTTTGGAGGAATCTTTAGAGGTAGTGGTATCTGCTTTTCGCCCATATGAAAAGGTGATTAGTCATACTGTTGAAAAGTGAGTACAGTTCACTACATACCCGGTTCTCAATGGAATACGACAGATCCGTATATAGAGCTAACCAAACATGTGCTGTTCTACTTATATATTGGTGGCTGCCATGCAATTATAATTTATGATGGCCAGCTGGAGACATGTTCGGGACGTGGCAAAAAATGACACCTCCGTTCCAGCTGTCTGCAACGCAGAATCACACAGTTATCGCCTGGGACCTGCAGGCCACGACCGTTCCGACGACGCACTCGCTGACATTTGTCTAAGTTCTCCGTAACGATCCCCGACCGCGATCACCACTGGCTCCTACTGCTGGCACATCATCTCCTGTAATGCCTCAGGCCGTTGCGGACGGACCGACGCCTTTGCCTCCTCCTCCCGTCGTGTGCAGAGGTGAGAAATGTCTAGTGCAGGGGACGGCCCTTGACTCCATGGTTGTGCCTACCGATGCACACTGAAGATCATGCGCGCAAGCAATGGTCGCCGAAGAGACGTCGGATACGGCAGATCGCCACGTCTGAAGCTTCCAGGACGCATTCTCAAGACGATGAGGATCACAACTCTCAAGATATTCCCCGATGGACGATTCCGTGTGGAAGCACCAGCCTGCCAGCCGTCGGAAGTACAACCATCTTGGCATGCACTCTTCCACGGCCTTCGGAATCCACAGGTCAGAGGACGCACACCATTCACGCACCTTTGCGTGATCTGACGATGTAGACGACCAAACACCCAGCGTTGTGACAGAAGCGAATGCTGCTGCTCCGAGCCTCTATGAGAGTCCCAGTAGTCCCAATTCCGCGACAGGGTTACAGGATTGGCTCCATCAATGTCAACACCATTGGCACCCCTGTCAAACTACAATTGCTCCATGAAATGTTGAGGGCGTCGGACCTCGATGTTGCCCTTCTGCAGGAAGTTCACTTAGCGACGTTTCCCAATAACTATGGCTGTGTTTCCTACCTCACGCCGTGGGACTGCTGTTCTTTTTAAGCAAGGTACTGAGGTAGACGATGTGATTTACCTACCATCGGCTAAGGGACTTGCTGTGACTTTCTACGGTATCCAAATCATCAATGTTTACGCTCCTTCGGACACGGCAAGCGACGGGAACGGTGCGATTCTATTCAGAACATGTCGCTCTTTTGTTTGTGGGCCGCTACGACCATATTATTCTTGGCGACGACTTCAATTGTGTGCTATCCCAGAAGAACCAACATCCTCATTTCACCAAAGCCAGGAACTCAAGCTGCTCGCGCATGAACACCGATACTTGGGACCGGGTGGATGGTGACCGACCTGGACAAACGTACGTTACCAGCTGTTCAGAAAATCATCTTCACCTTGTCTTCGTTTCCGAAGGAATCGTAACTGCCACACTCGACCATGAGTTACGGCCTACCGCCTTCTACGACCATATAACCTACATCTGAACTGTTTCGCTCCAGAGGCAGAAGGTGTGGCGCGGTCGAGACCTGCGGAAGCTGACTGTCGCCTGACTCAAGGATTCGGAATGCAGGCAGGTCGTAGAGACGACGTGGAACAACTGTGTGAGACGCCTTCCAGCGTATCCTTTAACATCCTGTGGTGGCTCGACTGCACCAAGCCTGTGTTACATCGTTCGATGTTGAATTACGGTCGCTACAAAAGACTGTTTAATGACAGGTTGAAATTCAACGGATTAAGGCGAAGATAATTTCTCTTATGCGTCACTGCCTTGAAGGCGCAATAGTATGCACAAGATGTCACGATTGTGTACTAGGAGAACCCCCTTCCATGCATCATATTATCTGAGAGAAACAGCAGTGTCGGAGAAAGCTGTTGAGCGCCCTCGACATGCCAGATGGTTGCCGATTGATGTCCCAAAATGATATCGTAAACGCTTTACTGGATCACTACAAACATCTATGCATCAGAGGACCTGAACATGGCTGTAACGACTGATGTCCCCCGCTCCTTGACAGGTACCCTTGACAGGGCTGCTGCGGAGATTCTCACAGCGACAATTGCGGCTGATGACATCGCTGATGCTCTTCAAAGGGTGCAGCGAACAAAGCCCCAGGTCCCGACGGGTTTCCGCTGGAGTTTTACCGCCCATTCCACGGCATCATGGGTTCACGCTGGACTGAGATGTATGAAGAATTGATGAACCCTGACCTTCCCCTCCCACCCGAATTTGTAGAAGGCCTGCTTCTTCCGGTCCCCAGGCCCTCGGGAGGTCGGGAAGTTGGACATTATCAGCCGTGGACCATGTACAACTGTGACTTCCAGATTTTTACACGGATTCTTGCCCCTCGCCTTTGGCACGTAATCCCTCACGCCATTTCTCGGGATCTAACGTGGTTTGGTGGTGACAGTAGCATTCAGATAGCACTCAGAGATTACCGTGACGTCATAGCCCTGGCCGCGATCCGCCGCAGTCGCGGTGCCGCGGTGCCTTAGTGACAGTGGACTTCGACTACGCCTTTGATAGAGTGAGTCATGTGTTTCTATAAAACGTGCTACGACGGATGACCTTCTCCCACAAATTTATACACATCGTCGTGCGGCTCCTCCGAGGTACCACGTCGCGAGTGCTGGTCAATGGCCGTGTGGAGGGCCCTATTAATATGACCGTCAAGGATGTCCGCTGTCGATGCACCTTTTCGCCATTGCCCTTGACCTACTGTTACACGGTTTGAGGAGCCAGTTGACAGGAATAACGAAGAGGGGACATGATGTCATCTGCCACGCCTATGAAGACGACGTGGCTGTCTTGGTTCTATTCGAGGATGAAGTGCGAGAGGCTCTGGCATGGATCAACTAGTACGGGACAGTAGCGGGCAGCCTTATGAACCTGACGGAAATCAGTGCTATGTTCGTCGGTAGAGGTCTTCCAGCAGAGAGTGTGGCTTCATAGCCATTAGTGGACAAGCTCAAATGTTTGGGGATTACCTTCTCGTGTGATATACAGCTCGATCTCAATTAACTATAAACGCCTGCTTCAAGCTATCCGCAAGAACGTTCGGGGCAACCTCCGGAGAGCATAGGACATGCTACAACGGGTAGATTTTGTTAACACTTATCTATTCCCGCGACTACCCCAATTAGCACAGATTTTAGTGATGCCAAAGGCAATGGCACACAGACTGCAGGAGGCGTTGAGCTATTTTGTAAGCGCGGGTCTTATCTTCAAAGTCCGCTACGACACGCTGACACTTCCTCCTCGAGATGGTGGCCTCGGCCTTGTCAACGTCCAAGTGAGAGCAGGTTAAATCGTAGACCCGCCGCCAAACAGCAGCTGTAGTACACTTTCTCCACTATTCTATATGAGAAAGGTGTTTTAGGAAGTAAGACGGACGCAACGCCGGAAAGTTTAGACTCTGCACCTCAAATTTCAACGTGCCTTTTGGTGGCCCCCTCGCAAAAAAATGATACAACGTCCACACTAACCATTACTTCTTTTCTGGCTACTTTCATTTTTTTGAGTGTTTCAATAAATGTCTATGCGTTTACACCAGGGTGTTCATAATGTGCCAGTATTGGTGCTTATAATGCTGCCTGATGTTTTGTCAGTCAGTTGGTGAGCGAGCTGTTGGTGAGCGAGCTGATTGCACTGACAATGGTCCTAAGAGGTGCATTTTCCTTATGTCTCTTCGGCAATATATAAGGCCAGGGAGGCCTGGTGACAAGAGGCATTAATTTCTTCATCACTTTCCTGAAAAGCCAGAGTCCTTCAATCACCTACCTGTGTTTCTGACGATGGCCTGTGTCGGATTGCGACTAAGCTTCCAGTACGCGTCATCTTCTAATAAATGTAGTACGTTCATACGGTAGTCTTCAGTGTTCATAATCACGGTTGCATTTCCTTTGTCGGCTGGCAAGACATCCAAGTCCTAAATCTCACGTAATAATCACGACTCGCGTCATCCCTCCTGTCAAACATTAGATATTCGCTACAAATAAATATCAGTGATCTTTAGTACTGTGCGCACTACCTACGAACTTTCTTAAGACTGGAAGGATTGGCGTCGTTTTGTAATTCCTATGGTGAGAAGCTCATACAGGTTACAGTGAGGATTTCAAAACAGTGTTGCGCGGAGTCAAAGAAGGCATTTGTGTGTTTTCGGGAAGTGTCAATCCACGTGGTTTGCATGAAAATCCTCACAGATTGATCGGTGGTTGCCAGTGCGCTGTGAGCAACATGTTTTCGATCAAACACAGCTTTGAAAGTTGGACTGACGGCAAATTTGGCATGTGCACGAGTCAGGCCAGAAAGTGGTACGACTCGTTCATCGATGTAGGTTTACACGGTGCTTTCAAAATATGGGTGAGCGTGGTCCGATGAAATGTAGCCTGTAAGGATTGGTGTTCTAGTGTAGTTACTGCTGCACAGTTTTCTAGCTGTACGTACGAGCCGATATTGAAAGCTTTGCGCAACAGTGTCACTAATGAACACACAGTGAGCCAGTCAACTATATCAATCAGAATTTCGTTGTCATCACAGTTGTATGTAACTTGCATTACGGGATAAGGACTTCAGTCATTCAACTGCGAAGTTATTAGCTTCTAACACTTACGCAGTCGTCTGGGACCGCGCGACCGCTACGGTCGCAGGTTCAAATCCTCTCTAGGGCATGGATGTGTGTGATGTCCTTAGGCTGGTTAGGTTTAAGTAGTTATAAGTTCTAAGGGACTGATACTTCAGATGTTGAGTCCCATAGTGCTCAGAGCCCTTTGAACTTATGCAGTCATAACTGCTGGATGGGCTGAGGTGCTTCTCATCCCATAACACTGCCTATTATCACATCATTCACAACTGTAGGCCAAACAGTTTGTAGACTGTAGGCCAAACAGTTGGTAGTTTCTGAACAACAGAAGGCGACCCAACGGCATGCAAGACAGCAGCGCAATCGGCAGTAGACACGTGCGCACCGCACCGATTGCAGAGCTGCAGCGACCAAGCTGTCCGCTCCGTGGGCAAGATGGTGATCATTCAGGGCAGCTGTCCGGCACACTCTCGTGTCTGCGTACAATGCTCTCCTATATACCTGTTTTCCCCTTTCCTACGACCCAGCTCACTAAAAGACGATTTTGCAATGGCGTTCGACACAATGGTAAGCGGTTCGAAACCTTTTGATATAACGAATCGTCATCGAAAATATTTGCCCAGTAAAGAGTGGGGCGTGGTGGCGTGTAGGCCCTTATGCTAAGACTTCGCGCCAATTTTGTGGGACATATTCTCATTCTTTCCGAAATGTGTCGTGGGGCGAGGGCACCTGACACTGTTGCTGCTGATCCGCCCTTTACACTAGCGATTCGAGAGGAGCAAACTGCGTGCCAGGACCGCGTTTCACAGACTCCCTTTGCTCTCTGATCGTCGCCAAAAACACAAATATAACAACAAACTCTACAAATACTCACTGCAGTTACCTACACTAGCCAGATGCCCAGTACTCGCACTTCGTGAAGGATAGATGTCGTTCTGTGCAAGCTAGAAAAGCCATTCCTCTCATGCAGCAGAACAAGCCGTCGGGGGCCTCCTCCGTTACAAAGCCATACCATGTACGCATTTTATCCAATCGTTCCACACATCATAACTATCGTTGCAGCATGGTCTTAATAGTGCTGAGAAGTCACAGTGAGTAACCAGTTTCATGGAGATCAGTCGACCTGCCCTGTTGGAACCTTATCTGCATTCATACTACCAATCCATATGAATTGCATGACAGAGGCACCTTCCATGTTCTACGTAACGAGGTTTCTTCCGCTCCTTTGCGAAGGTAGCAGTGGAAGAATTACTTCTTACAAGGGAAACTCCCCGTCGCACCCCCCTCAGACTTAATGATAAGATGGCCCAGTGGAGAATCCGTAAAAAACTGAACACAGATGAAGCCAAAACAACAAGTTCTGTGCAAGCAAGAAAAGCCATTCCACTTATGCAGCAGAACAAGCCTTCGGGGGTCTCCTCCGTTACAAAGCCATGCCATTTAAACACTTTATCCAATCGTTCCACACATCATAACTATCGTAGCAGCATGGTCTTAATAGTGCTGAGAAGTCACAGTGAGTAATCACTTTCATGGAGATCAGTCGACCTGCCCTGTTGGAACCTTATCTGCATTCATACTACCAATCCATATGAATTGCATGACAGAGGCACCTTCCATATTCTACGTAACGAGGTTTCTTCCGCTCCTTTGCGAAGGTAGCAGTGGAAGAATTACTTCTTACAAGGGAAACTCCCCGTCGCACCCCCCTCAGACTTAATGATAAGATGGCCCAGTGGAGAATCCGTAAAAAACTGAACACAGATGAAGCCAAAACAACAAGTTCTGTGGAAGCAAGAAAAGCCATTCCACTTACGCAGCAGAACAAGCCCTCGGGGGTCTCCTCCGTTACAAAGCCATGCCATTTAAACATTTTATCCAATCGTCCCACACATCATAACTATCGTTGCAGCATGGTCTTAATAGTGCTGAGAAGTCACAGTGAGTAATCAGTACATATATTAAACTGTGAAAAACAAAACAGAAACAGTGAACGGCCCAAGCGAAAGATGTGTACAGCTAGCGAACGTGAATAGCGACGGTGTCGTGATTATTTGGTCACGATGTTGAAGTGCGAAGGGGGTGATCCTTATTGAAATATCCTTCTTGCGCCAATTTTTGTATGTTGTGGTGTAACATCCGTTTGCAACAGCGAGGTATAAGGAAGGGACCTCCAGATGTAAGTACCTTCGATTTGTTCTACACAAGTACCACATGTTACGATTCTCGCTTTCCATTCTGGAAGTTTCGCCTCTTGAATTACTTTGTTGCAGTATAGTTCACATCCATCTATTTGTTGTTTTCATTTCTGTGATAAGTCTATGCTCCATCTCGCCTGCTCCCACTATTCACAGCATATTCTTGCGACGGTAATACATTGTTATCACATGACACATATTCTATAACCAACGTATAGTATGACTATTGCCAAACCTACAGAAAGAGGACAGACATCAATGACCGGATGGAAAGTTCATAATATTGTGGAATAAAAGTTGGGCACTCGAGAGAGACTTGAACACTGATCTCGCTGTCTGCACTCCAACACCTTAACCACACAAACATGACGATGAGTGTTGCTCAATATGGCAGATCTTGAGCTTTGACCGTTCACTTTCCATTTTGCTTCTTTTTTCACATATCAGTGCACCTTCTTTCTGTTTTCATATTTGATCTGTTTTCGGTTTTTGTCTGGCTGTCCACTGGGCTATTTTATTACTAAATCTGACGGGGATGGTAAGGAGAGTTTCCCTTGTTATACATGTCTCTGCACGCACTAATTAGTTGCCTATTCTTTGCGCTGCCTACAGGAACGATAAATAAGAGGCTACAGTTTTTTTCGTAGATTTATAATTTAATACTGGTTCGCGAAACATTTTAAATAGGTGCTCTCGGGTAGTATGCATCTAAGCGTCTGCCATTTCAGTTTTCTCAACATTTCCGCGCCATTTTGCCGTGGGTCGAACGAACCTGTGACCATTGATGGTACCCTTCTTTGTTTAATATCCCTGTTAGACCTACACTCCTGGAAATTGAAATAAGAACACCGTGAATTCATTGTCCCAGGAAGGGGAAACTTTATTGACACATTCCTGGGGTCAGATACATCACATGATCACACTGACAGAACCACAGGCACATAGACACAGGCAACAGAGCATGCACAATGTCGGCACTAGTACAGTGTATATCCACGTTTTGCAGCAATGCAGGCTGCTATTCTCCCATGGAGACGATCGTAGAGATGCTGGATGTAGTCCTGTGGAACGGCTTGCCATGCCATTTCCACCTGGCGCCTCAGTTGGACCAGCGTTCGTGCTGGACTTGCAGACTGTGTGAGACGACGCTTCATCCAGTCCCAAACATGCTCAATGGGGGACAGATCCAGAGATCTTGCTGGCCAGGGTAGTTGACTTACACCTTCTAGAGCACGTAGGGTGACACGGGATACATGTGTACGTGCATTGTCCTGTTGGAACAGCAAGTTCCCTTGCCGGTCTAGGAATGGTAGAACGATGGGTTCGATGACGGTTTGGATGTACCATGCACTATTCAGTGTCCCCTCGACGATCACCAGAGGTGTATGGCCAGTGTAGGAGATCGCTCCCCACACCATGATGCCGGGTGTTGGCCCTGTGTGCCTCGGTCGTATGCAGTCCTGATTGTGGCGCTCATCTGCACAGCGCCAAACACGCATACGACTATCATTGGCACCAAGGCAGAAGCGAAAGCGATTCTCATCGCTGAAGACGACACGTCTCCATTCGTCCCTCCATTCACGCCTGTCGCGACACCACTGGAGGCGGGCTGCACGATGTTGGGGCGTGAGCGGAAGACGGCATAACGGTGTGCGGGACCGTAGCCCAGCTTCATGGAGACGGTTGCGAATGGCCTCGCCGATACCCCAGGAGCAACTGTGTCCCTAATTTGCTGGGAAGTGGCGGTGCGGTCCCCTATGGCACTGCGTAGGATCCTACGGTCTTGGCGTGCATCCGTGCGTCGCTGCGGTCCGGTCCCAGGTCGACGGGCACGTGCACCTTCCGCCGACCACTGGCGACAACATCGATGTACTGTGGAGACCTCACGCCCCACGTGTTGAGCAATTCGGCGGTACGTCCACCCGGCCTCCCGCATGCCCACTATATGCCCTCGCTCAAAGTCCGTCAACTGCACATACGGTTCACGTCCACGCTGTCGCGGCATGCTACCAGTGTTAAAGACTGCGATGGAGCTCCGTATGCCACGGCAAACTGGCTGACACTGACGGCGGCGGTGCACAAATGCTGCGCAGCTAGCGCCATTCGACGGCCAACACCGCGGTTCCTGGTGTGTCCGCTGTGCCGTGCGTGTGATCATTGCTTGTACAGCCCTCTCGCAGTGTCCGGAGCATGTATGGTGGGTCTGACACACCGGTGTCAATGTGTTCTTTTTTCCATTTCCAGGAGTGTATTTGGTACGGGTTATACTCAACTGAGAAATATTCTAGTATTGTCACACACACGATAGTTTTGTAAGAAATCTCCTTTGTAGGTTGACTGTATTTACCCAGTGAACTAAGAATGAGCAGAAGTCTGTCGCCTGATTTACCTACGACTGAGCGTAAGTGATCCTACCTATACATATCCGTACAAACTGCTACGCCCAGATATTCGTATTAGTTGATTTTTTCAACCGTGATTCCCTAATATTGTAGTCATAGGATACTAAGGTTTTTCGTTTTCGGAAGCATAAAACTTTACGTTTATGAACGCTTGAAAAGAAGTTGCTCGTTTTTTCACCTCTCTAAAATCCGAACAGTATCTGACCGAATATTTGTGCAGCTTTTTTAAGCAGTTATTCATTATACATATCTGCATTGGCAAGTTCGCCTTCCTTTTTAACGAGATTGAACATTACCAGCAAAATTTAAGAGAGCTAAGGTTATACGTGAGAAAAATCCATGCAAAGAAAGAACAGCTACAGAACACTGTCGCGCAATATGTCTACTTCGCTCTGCTTCTAAATTCAGAGAAGTGTGTTCTTAAACCTAATATAAGACCAGAAAGGATCTTTGGTACCCTCCGAGCAAGTTGGATTTAAATTTCTTAGAAGTTGCTATGACCTACTGGTATCCTTGACTATTACTCCCATAGAAACTGCTTATGAGAAGAAATTCATACAGCTGTAGTTTTTGTTGATCTCTCAGTAGCTTATGACACTGTGTGGTGCGAGGGTCTAGTGTTAACAAAAAATGGTTCAAATGGCTCTGAGCACTATGGGACTTAACATCTGTGGTCATCAGTCCCCTAGAACTTAGAACTACTTAAGCCTAACTAACCTAAGGACATCAATCATATCCATGACCGAGGCAGGATTCGAACCTGCGACTGTAGTGGTCACGGGGTTCCAGACTGAAGCGCCTAGAACCGCACGGCCACACCGACCGGCTCTATTGTTAACATTTCTGAAAACAATGCCTTGTAAGACTCCAGATAACCTCTTAAGCGACGCATTGAGCAGTCGGCGCTTTAAAGTACACCAATGAAGCGCAGACGGTACATACTCAGCGATGGCTTGATTCAAGTCTCTGTGCTTTTCCAGTGTTATTTAGTCTCTACACCACAGACCTGGCGAACTTGACTTTCCGGAAATTTTCCAGTCTGCAGATAACTGTGCAATTTAATATCTGTGTGATGATCTCTTTGAAAGTAAAGAACAACTAACAAACGGCCTCTAAAAACTTTATGAATATTTTAAATTACACTTAATGTTTCTAAACCTAATGTATGTCGCTTCAATTCCTCTAACCGTCAAGCATCGGCAGAGATCAGCCCACGGTTTGGCGCTCTTGGCATAGTCAAATACAATTACAAAGAATGCTGACACATCATTTACATTATTCCAACACAAATAATAAGTTGCAACAAGAGTGAACCCTGTAAGGAAGTTAGCAGGTAGTACATGGGGGCAAATACCTCAGTTCTCGGGGAAATTTCCCTTACGTTGGTATATTCTGCAGCAGAATATTGCGCACCAGTTTGGATACGCAGCGCTCATACGAAAAAAGCTCACGTTTATCTGAATTCTATTATTAGGACCATTAGTGGCACAGTAAGTTCTACACCTACATGCTGGATAAAAATACTATTGGACACCTGTCCAGCTCACCTTCTTCGAAAACCGGGTCTGTACAACCTTTGAGAGAACGTTTCTAAGAATAAATCAATTCCTCTTCACAAAAATTTACTTTCGTTGCGTATGGAACGTCTCAAATCCGGAACACCAGCATATGAAGAGGCAGTCCAAATGCTCTCCACTGGGTTCATACGATAAGCGGAAAGAAACATGAGTGTAAAGCTATGAAAACCCGGAAAGACAGACCCAACTGTTAAATGTCAAGGCTTTATCATCCTAGAGAAGCATGGATTCAGCTTAATCGAATACTAACTGGAAAAGGCATATGGAATTGCAGCCTAAATATGTGAGTGTTGTGTGCTGGCAGCATATGTCAGTAAGCTGATATTCAGACAATGAGCCATATTGTAAATCAGTACCCCAAAAGATTTTCCGTTACTGGTATCTGCATTAAGTATTCGACGACGTGCGTAACATGGACAGTTTAATCTTTATGTAGTGTTGTAAGTAGGCCGTTAAGGTTTTTTTACTGGTAACGCCACGTAGCGCTCTGTATGAAAAATCACTGTCTGTGCTGCATGCAGTCAGTGCTGGTTGGCATTGTTGTAATACTCGCCATTGTAGCGTTGGGCAGCGGCAGCTGGATGCTAACAGCGCGTAGCGTTGCGCAGTTGGAGGTGAGCCGCCAGCAGTGGTGGACGTGGGGAGAGAGATGGCGGAGTTTTGAAATTTGTAAGAATTGGTGTCATGAACTGATATATATATATAATGACTATTAAGGTAAATACATTGTTTGTTCTCTATTAAAACCTTTAATTTGCTAACTGTGCCTCAGTAGTTAGTGACTTCCGTAGTTTGAATCTTTTATTTATCTGGCAGTAGTGGCGCTCGCTGTATTGCAGTAGTTCGAGTAACGAAGATTTTTGGTGAGGTAAGTGACTTGTGAAAGGTATAGGTTAATGTTAGTCAGGGCCATTCTTTTGTAGGGATTTTTGAAAGTGAGATTGCATTGCGCTAAATATATTGTGGGTCAGTTTAAGCACAGTTGTGTATAATTTTTCTAAAGGGACGTTTCATATGTCGACCCTTAGCCGAGGATACCTCACTGAAGTCTTCTGATTTTTTCTTGTAGTTTATGTAATTAGTGTAGCATTTGTTTATTGCTAGCGCGTAATTGTAGAGAGAATCTCCTTTGTAGTTGCAGTCTTTCATTGTTGTACAGTAAAACAGTTGTGGCTTGCATGTAGATTTGCACCAAGTATTGCGCAGCTGCACTAGCAATTAACGAGATCTTATTTTCAGTGCTATGTTAATGTGTTTTTTTTATTTCGCTCTTCAAATTGTGCTTTTATGTGTTGTCGTGTGAAATATTGTGACAATAAAGGCATGTGAAAAACGTAATACTAGGCTCCAAAGTAAACTGAGAAATAATAGTGACGACGAGTGTAGTTTATCAGCACCACTGTGTAATGAATTAACAGACATTCAAAGTGCTGATTTGGTAATTATGCATAGGAAAATGGAGCGGGCGGCAAATAATGGCGTAGACAGTGAAACAATTAGTGAACAGGGAAGCATTATCGATCGATCGGTCAGCAACAGTTAGCCTCAGGAATCCGAAATGACAGAACACAATATTGAAAATACTGTAGATTCAGGTTTTGCGTCCTCAACGGTTTCTCAAATAAGTCAAGACACATCTTCTGCTTTACAAAATGCGAATATTACCGGTTCATTGTTATTACAGTTAATGCAACAAATGGGACAAAGGCTACAAATGTTAGATACAATGCTTGAACAAAATTAGAAACAAATAGGACAAAATCTTCAAAAGTTAGACACAGTGGAACACAATCTTCAAAAGTTAGACACATTGGAACAAAATCAGAGATAAACACAGCAGAAGCTTCAAACGTTAGACACAATGGAACAAAAGCTTCAAAAGTTAGACTCAGTGGAACATACGCTTGAACAAACACATGAAGATTTAACTACTGAATTACATAAAATCGAATCGAAATGTCAAAAAGTCTGTAACGACGTAAAAACACAAATTTGTGAGCATTTCCAACCTATTTTTTCGCGGCATGAAAATGCATTACAGAATCACGAAGCAGCCATAAAAGAACTGCAAACTATTGTTCAAGAAAATCATGAGACCTTGCAATCTAAAATTGACTCTGTTGCATCTACCGATTCGGTTACGCAACTTGCAAAAACTCAAGAAAACTTAAAGTACACAGTAGATACTCTGAAAATTGGTTCAGAAAGACACATGGAGGAAATTAGTTCATTATCAGAGAAAGTAGTTGAACTTTCGGATCAGCTAAATAATTTATCTACGAAGGTAGATGTTAATCTGAATGACACAAAACCAGTAGTCTTTAATGACACAGAATTATGTGAACAAATTAGGAAATTCAAACAAAATTTGAATCAAATTAATACGCAACACCAAAGAGAAATCCGGGAAGTACAAGATCAGCTGACACAGGTAATGCAAGAATTACGTATTTCAGAGGACACTCGCACTCCAATACGGGAAGAGGGACATAAAAATACGGAACTGCCACAAAAAATAACACAGGGCACTTCGGAGATTATGAAAGAAAATGGCAAAGTACACCGAATTTTGAGATGGAACCGCGAAACGAATTAACAATGACCAACATGCGACTCGCCGACATGATGATTTTGACTATAAGCTGTTCATTACTACACGTAAATTCAAAAAATTTAAAAATTCTGGCAACGACATTCATCCACAAGCGTGGCTTCATCAATTCTCTCATTGTTCCCCCCCCCCCCCCAACTGGTCATTAGAGCACAGATTAGAATTTATGTGTGGCTATTTAGAGAATGAACCAGCTGTAAGAATGCGATCGGTCATTCACGATTGCCACAGTGAAGGAGAATTTTACCATGCCTTCCTCTCAGCATATTGGTCTCAAGCCACACAAGACCGAGTAAAACATGGCATCATAATGATGAAACATTTCGAACAATCTGAATTTTCCAGTCTTGTGAAATATTTTGAAGACATGTTACATAAGAATCAATATCTTTCAAACCCATACAGCCCCGCACAACTCATCCACATTTGCTTAATGAAATTGCCTGAACATTTACGACATATTATTTTGGCAGGACGTTGCAAAGACGACATTGAAGCTTTTCAGGGACTCTTACAAGAATTAGAAATTGACACAGACAGTCGCGGGAATGCGAAAACAGGAAAACAATCACTACAGGTCACATCCGTCGCAATTCCGCAATGAAAGAAACAATAACTGGACACGACAAGGCCATTCTCACAACACAAATCGTGACCAAAACAGACACCACCCATATGACAACCACTGGCAGAGTAATAGTTACAGAGAAAGATCGCATTTCCGTAGTAATGAATATCACAGAGACAATCAGAGAAACAGATAATACGGGAACCAAAATAATTATTATCAAGGGGACGGAATAACTTCAGACACAACGGTCCAGCGCGCAGTTACGATTCAGGGAGAAATTCTCCACCACGTGACCCACAAGAAATTAATTACGGAGATTATCGACATGACGACAGACGATATGATCGTAACGACAGACCTGAATTGCATCAGAACTGGCGGGATCCAAACAGAGCAGGGCCCTCTCGGCAAGGTGAATTTGTAGAAGTTAGGTCTCCTAATCCCAATAACGACGCGCGCCAACTAAGAAACAGACAATGACTCGCACCGCAGGCAGCCGCGTGCGCCGGCTGGCTCAGAGAAAAATAGCATAAGCTAACCTTGAGCAAAATTCCAGTATTCCTTACCGACGTATGCAACATGATAATTACTTTGAAGTTGAAACTCTGCGCACTAGGAAGACTAAAGGTTTACACCACATGTCACATGTAAAACCGTTTATTGAAAGATAATCTGCTTTTTAACTTAGTCATTGCCAAAAAAATTTCACTTCTCGTCACTAGTATGCGTTGTCACACTTTGAAACTGTTATCATGCAACAATGTTTTGAAGTTAACTATCCAGTCTAGAACCTAGGGAACATTTTTAAATAGAATTTACGAATGCATTGTTATAGTGAACAGACGACCCAGTGTTGTTATTTGTACATTCTTGCTTGTTAGTTGCACGATTACGTATCTACTATAAGGCTTAAATACTTAGAACATATACTGTTAATGAGATTTTAATTCAACATTTTGGTTTAGTTGAAAAGACATTCTTTATTTGAAGTACTTTCTGTGAGATTAAAGATGACTTGGCATTTGGTTTCTTTGATAGCTACACGATTATATCACGACGCTACTAATGTGTGACACAATTTACATTGTGCTTTTGCGGTGTATCTGTTTTATATCTGCATAGTTTTTCTGAATTCTTCTGGAAAGGAAAACATGTTTTAGTAGTAATTTTGTGGTATAGCTACAATGAGACAGCCTTTTCTGTAGGACAACAATACGTTGCAGTACAGTACTTACTTCATCACGGCAATAAGCGTAGTAACTACGATATCTATACGCAAAGCATTTCACTTTTTTTATCATGAAGTAAGTACATTGACTTCCGCAGAACTTAGCTTTCGGAGGACGATAACTACGACACTTCCACAGAGATTATCTTACAACAAGACGCACAGTTTAGCGCTACCGTACACGTATTTGAGTGATTAATTTTGTACTTAAACATTTATTTTTAAAGTTATTTGAAGTACAATGATACAAAGGTTTTCCATGATACATTTCATTCCATTGCTGTAATCTGTAACACCTGAGGATATAATTACATTAAGATGACTTCAGACTTATGAAATTGTATTTTGTCTGTACTTTGGGAACTGTTCATATTTTTCAGAACCATTGTGATACTATGAGAGCTTTGAATGATATATTTGGTATGTGATCATGATTTTTAAAGTACGTTTGAGGCAGATGACACTTTTGACATGAGCAGAGAATTTTTTTTAGGTTTTGAAATTATTGCAGAAAGCTATGACGTTTTTTGAGATTTGACTGAGGTGTTATGATGTTATTATTACGACGACGATGTGAATTATGCTGCTGAGGTATGTTCAAGCTGATGCTATATGAGTTATTTGATTATGCTACGTATCTGTCATGATGAAATATTGAAGAAGTGTGGACGAATAAGGTAAGGAATAATGAGTAGTGGTTAGGGACTTTGGTTTGTGAGAAAGGTTGTTGGAAACCAAGAATCGTACTTTAAGAGTTATGAAATGTGTGTACATGCGTGAATGTATTACAATGCTGTCGAAAATTTTTTGGACACTCTTATAGTTATAGGACTTTATTTTCTACACGTTTGTAACGCCAATTCTCAACCTGTGAAAATATTTTTACATGAGACTGTCACTGTAGCGGAAACTGATGTCGTAAATATATCGGTAAGAAAGGTAGGTAACTGTGACGTAATACGTTGCGAGCGGCCAGGTGTGCCAGCTGCCTTGAGAAAAAGTCATTAGTGTGTGCCTTTCAGAGGCACAGGTAAAAAAAAAAAAGGCCATTGTCCTCGCTATTGACATTCCTTTGTAGAAAGCATCGTAAATACGACACCCTCAACCTTGAAAACATGATTACACTGTAGAGTTCTTAATTTATGATATTTACTGAAATGAAATGATGAGAAACATTTTATATCTATTGTCTTTCTAGCTGAGAGATTGCTCATTTTGTTTAATATCCAGTTTCTATCTGCACTGCAGCATTGGTTAAAATAAAATTTAATAGATGTACTAATATCACTATTTTCTGTCTACAGACCCAGTAAAGAATCATTTTATGATGTACTTTCTTAGAAAAGAGAGCACAAATACACATTTCCCTTCACAGGAATTGCGAAAATAATTTTTTCACGATTTGGTAACTTATCTGCTATCGTATGTTCTCGTGATGCATTACTCTAGTGTTAAGATGTGACATAGGTATTAAACATTTTTACTGTAATATTTTTTCTGCTTCAGCTTTGTCGTGTTTAGATATAAGTTATTGCATTTGCTGCTGCTGTGTGCCAGGCGTAATGTTACTGAATTTGACTTTGTATTACTCTGTTAAGCCAGTTTTACTACGGATTTATTTTTCTTGTTTGCTGCGCATTGCCTTATATTAGTTTTAATATTGCTGCTTGCTTTGACAACTTCCATTTTTTTCCATTGTTGTTTGTATTAATTGTTTTGTGCTGCTGCATTGCCTCGTTCCTTAGTTTAGCATCTGAGCTCAGTAGATTTTAAGTTAGCTTGAGAGGGGGGAGACTATATAAGAGAATGAGTTGCGCTGAATTGGATGGAATGCATTGAGAAGCTATAAGAAAATGGTTTGGCCAAAAAAGTATTTTGAAAGAGGATAGGAACAAAAAAAAGTAGGGTTTAGGGACAACAGGTTTAGGTAGGATTTTCTTGGAAATAAATGATGAGGTAAGATAATGGAAAATAAATAATGAGGTAAGCAATATGTGACATATAAATACAAAAAGCATGCTTGGGTAGAATTTTTTGGTGGAAAGAAATGTTGAAATAAGACGAAAGATCTATTGAATGAAGTTTTGGGTTGGACTGCAGTACCAAATGTTACACTGAAAACAAACCCTGTCATTTCCTTGTGTTATCCCACTATGTGTTTGTGTACCCTTGTGTATTTATGTTCTTCCGGTCTTTATATGTTTATCTGATAAGACTTATGTTGCAGAATTTTTCTAATACTAAGCTACATGAACTATGATGAGGAATACTGTTGTCCTCAAATATAATTTGCATTAATAGTATGTTATTTACTTTGTAAAGATGTTAGACATTATTAATTCTGTTCTGTTTTAATGCTCATGTGTGAAGTTTATGTATCAAAATTTATTCTGATCTTTATGTATGTACTTATGTCATAATTTTTGTAACACTGACGTACATGTTTACTTCTATTCTTTTGTAAAGCCTGTTTTACCACAAAAGTTATCTGTACTATTAATTTCTTTAATGACATATTTCGTACCTTTGTTATTGTATTCGCATGTTATAAAATTGTAATTGACACCAGTTCATCATTAAGTAACTTGTAAATTACATTTCACTGCACACGTTTCTGTTGGTCATAGTATATGGACAATATGTGAGAAGTAGAGACTGATAGTGTTTGCACGTGTGTTAATAATTCAGCAAGGGACTGGATAACAGCATTGCTGTTTCTAAGGACATTTCAAACAAATTCTTTGTGAGTGGACAAGTGGTGGTTTATGGACTTGCTATATTCTCTGCAAGACTCTTCGATGGTGATTGTGCACCTGCACAGTCGCAACAGATGGCTGCTGGCCATCTCTACAAGGACTGAAGTGGGTCTGCACCTTCGATGGCCCACCAATACCATTATTTCTACAAGAACTGCAGTGGGTCTGCACCAATACCGTAATCTCTAACAACATTACAGTAGTCTGCTCTGTGATGACCTACCTATCAGTATTCTTCAAAACTGCGACTGACTCTGCAGTGGGTTTGCTCTGTTGTGGCCCATTACCTGTCTGCATGTCAAGAGTCAGCACTCTCTTTGCGTTGGAAGGACAACACTACTTCTTCAAGACTGCATGGAAATGCACTACTTCCGTGTGCATTTTCTTTTATTGCTCAGTCTTTGAGAAAAACACTGCTGTTTTACTGTGATGAATGATCAGGACTGTATATATGGACTGTGAGGAAATTTTTGCTTTTGACCAACATTGTATCAATAAGTTTGTGCATTTGATTTCTTGGTTATTGTAATCATAATCATGAAAATTTTTTTCAAATCTGTATTGGCCACTTCCCAAAACAATTTGTAAATTTTTTTGTGGGGAGCATGGGGGCTATGTAAGTGGGCTGTTAAGGTTTTTTTATTGGTAACGCCACATAGCGCTCTGTATGAAAAATCACTGGCTGTGCTGTGTGCAGTCAGTGTCTGGTTGGCATTGTTGTAATACTCGCCATTGTAGCGTTGGGCAGCTGGATGTTAACAGCGCGTAGCGTTGCGCAGTTGGAGGTGAGCCGCCAGCAGTGGTGGACGTGGGGAGAGAGATGGCGGAGTTTTGAAATTTGTAAGAATGGATGTCATGAACTGATATATATATATTATGACTATTAAGGTAAATACATTGTTTGTTCTCTGTTAAAATCTTTCATTTGCTAACTGTGCCTATCAGTAGTTAGTGACTTCAGTAGTTTGAATCTTTTATTTATCTGGCAGCAGTGGCGCTCGCTGTATTGCAGTAGTTTGAGTAACGAAGATTTTTGGTGAGGTAAATGATTTGTGAAAGGAATAGGTTAATGTTAGTCAGGGCCATTCTTTTGTAGGGATTTTTGAAAGTCAGATTGCGTTGCGCTATTGTGTGTCAGTTTAAGCACAGTCGTGTATAATTTTTCTAAGTGGCGTTTCAGTGTTAATAGCTGTACTTTTGAATTTTTTGTCTGAAAATTTATAACAATTTTGTTATTGTATTTGATGAATACGATAGTAGTGATCATTAGTATACAACGTGAGCAGCAAGGGCTTCTCCGAGGTACACCTGAATTAATCGATAACTGTCCATTTACTGTAAAGTGCTACATCACCCCTGGCAAGAAATCTTAACTCCAGTCACAGAAGTTATTTGATTCCTCTTTTGATTGTACTTTCTTTAGTAAGCATTGGTCTGTTACTGATAAAATTGATTTTTGGTATCAAAAATACTACACCTACCGCAAATCTGAGTATCTGTGTAGCACAAAATGCCACTTCCATTGTATTATCTGCTTCACACTGAGGCTGTGTTCAACACATACATAGTCGGGTAGGGTGTTGTTTCAGACGTAGCCGATTTCTGGGCGAACAACACAGGAAAGGATAAAAGTACTAAGACTAGAGCTTCGTGTAACGTCGACGATGAAGTCTTAAGAGTCACACCACAAGCTAAGGTAGAATGAAGATGAGGAAGGAACCATTCTGATATTCACTTTAAGCCTAAATCATTTTGGACTGCTTCACAAAAATATGACTTGCATTTCCAGCAAATGGATGAAAGTAGGGGCGTGATCAACTTTTGCTTAGAATGAACTTGCGAACTGGGGAAAGCTCACACACAGTATTGTTGGAGCACAACTGGAATATTTTCAGCTTATTGTATTTTATTTTCATTTATAATCATTTTGTTCCTTTATTATTATCGTTATTATTATTATTATTATTATTGTTATTATTAATGATTCATTAGGTGGAAAACATCATAAATTTTTACACTTAAATTACAGCCATATTATGGGAGGTAAGTAGTTACAACCCGTTTAAGAAAACAATGCAATAGGTAATGTACATTTGGTAGCCCCAACGAGTGTTAAAAATACTCCCCAAACCACTGTCTGACCAAACTCACAGCCAACATCTTACACTCATTCATCTGTGTAGAGAAGTGAATTCCATCAGAGTGGGATACAATTTCCATGTAAACGCTCCCTGTTGGTGACACTGAACGAATGGTTCGAATAGCATCGGACTTCTGGCATCACATATTTGTTGACGTCTGACTTCGTCTCTTGTTGAAGAATGACAACCACAGTGCACACAGATGGATACGGGTCGCTGTTTCTTCAAGCATGCGCGTGAATAATGCAGCCAAAGGTAGCAAGTTTTGCGACGTTACTCTCGTAAAATTTCCTAGGAAATTTAATTCCCTATAGTTAAGGCAATATTCACAACGGACCGCGTGGCTGATCTCGTAACGTTTGTGAATGGTAATTAGGGTAGTGGATTGGTGGTTCGAATCTCCCTTTGGTCTTTTGTTTCGCTTCATATTTTGCGGTTTCAGTTCCGTTACCAACATCATTTAAATTCAAAATTAATCAAATATATGCTACTTAATACATATCTCTTCATCATTTTTATGAAAAACTCACATCTCAGATTTTCTAATTAAATACGTAAATACGATCTATTCTCAATTACCGATATTTTATAAAAGATATTTAATTAATATTCTCTCAATTAAAAACATCACAAATTTGCAAACTAATTTTTATAACATACCAATAACTAAGAATTTATATTTACGACTAAAATTTGATTTTTGTGTACGATATTTAAATAGAAACAAGGTAATTTGCATTTTTCATAAGAACTCATTCCAGAATGAGATTTTCACGCTCCAGCAGAGCGTGCGCTGGTATGAAACTTCCTGCCAGATTAAAACTGTGTGCCGGACCGAGACTCGAACTCGAGATCTTTGCCTTTCGCGGCAAGTGCTCTGCCATCTGAGCTACGTAAGCATATATTTGATAAAATCTATACTGTATTTTAACGATGGAAATATTCTAATAGAATAAAAAATATAACAAACGAAAAGACAATGAGAACAGTCGAATCCCGTCCAGACGTAAATTTCGATTTTATTTTAGTCGATTAACGTACTATGGAAAATTTCAAACTCGATTTTCTTGAGACTTTTGAAAGTAACATCGAATTACTACGGTTGACTGATACGTGAATTCTAAACTTCACGTACCATAATTGGAATAAAGTACAGAAAACCGGTTGCCGGTTGGTCTCCTTGTTAGTGTTATTTGAGGAACCGATTTATAAAAACAAGAACGTCAGTCATAAATACTTCGGGTTCTGTTGGTTGGATTCAGATGTTCACACTGAGAGTACCGTTTCTCAACGTTTTGCTAGTTTTAAAGCACCAGCTATTATTTTTAAATCCTTAGAGATGTAGAAAGACGACACTACTTCGATTACAAACACATTTTGACAAGCAGCCTCTGGTCTGTTACCTCTGACGTTGCTTTCTCCCCCAGCGCTGCACGGTGGTATTTGTAATAGTAGTCTCCGTGCATACTTAGGGGACTGTCGTACTCACCAATACAAAGACCTGAAAACATGAACATGGGTTCGCCAATTTCGTACCTACTCAGATGCTGAGTTCCCTGAGGTGCTCATTATTTGGCAGAAGCCTCAGACGTGGTGAGAATTTCATCCAGGTGGAATGAGTCATTGAGCTGGGTACTAGGGTTCGTGGACATCCAGAGGAATCACCGAGCTGTCGTAGCAGTGAAGGATATTTTCAGGGATCACAACGGAACACAATGTGCTATCACTTTCCTCAGTCTCAGAGTGAGGCATTTGTGTGGGCCATAGCTCACATTCTGTTCGTGACACTGTTCTTACTGAACACTCCAAATATATGAAAATACTGTAGCCTCGTCCTCTTCCAAATAGTACACCAACCCTTTGGGTGGGAGATTTTATTAGCAAACCAAATATACATATCTGATCTACTGTTACACTGTTTTGTCTACAAAATTCCGAAATTTAATTTAGTGTAGAATTTTCAAAACTGACGTCATTATTATATGTAAGATATGTATTTGCGTTTGTGTGTGGTATGTAAGCTTATTTTCACATTTATTTGATTTTAACTTTTAACGTTTTCTTATTTTAAACACAATTGTCACATTTTAGTCTGAAGTCCCCGACAGAGAGTCTCCTGTAAATGCGAGACATTATCATCACCATTTGTGTCTTCATTGTCAGGACTGTGGTCATAATTATTTTTATCAAAAAGGCTACTGTTTTCATAGTATATCTCACGTAGAGTCTATACCGAAACGATACGTGTTGTGGTTGGCAGGAGAGCCAACCGTATGGTTAAAGAAGGCCGAAATGCACGCGTTTTAGCCCACGCAGGCTGGCGTGAAGTCTGGAACATGACAAGGGAATTAGAATTGAGAAAAATTGACGTAGCTGGTGGAATACTTTAAGCCATTCATGGAGAGCGTCGCAATATCAATAGTACGCATACTGGCGCCTTGTTAGGTCGTAGCAAATAATGTAGCTGAAGGCTACGCTAAATATCGTCTCGGCAAATGAGAGCGTAGAAGTCAGTGAACCATCGCTAGCAAAGTTGGCTGTACAACTGGGGCGAGTGCTAGGATGTCTCTCTAGACCTGCCGTGTGGCGGCGCTCGGTCTGCAATCATTGATAGTGGCGACACGCGGGTCCGACGTATACTACCGGACCGCGGCCGATTTAAAGGCTACCACCTAGCAAGTGTGGTGTCTGGCGTTGACACCACAATACGATTGATTAAATCTTGTCTGGAGGCACTCAGAGATCGGTTTTTCCCTGCTTGAAACACTTATGGATGAGGACAGAAACACTAATATTGATCCACAGTACCATATTCTATCCGCACTATAATACATAGCACAGTCAATGGTACACTGAGTTACGTGGGCAGGAGAATTACCATGCAGAAGACTGTAACTTTGTAACTGTAAGACTCTCGGGAAAGTTGGCTAGCCATTTTACGGTTTTCTTAAACTGAAAACAATGGAAGGTACCTTATAGCCAAATATACACTCTCATACAGATGCTTCCAACGCACAAGGTACATATTGGTACGTATGTTACTGTGTTTTTAACTTTCTCCTGTCTCGGATGACAAATTCAGTAGCGAATGTGTTAGAATATATCCCAAAAGAGACAACTGATATGAACGGTACATGGCTGACAATAAGTGATCTCTCTCTTCACTGCGACTAAATGCATTGCATTTTGTTTATTCGTACACTGAAGAGACAAAGAAACTGGTACACCTTGCCTATTATCGTGTAGGGCCCCCGCTAGCACGCAGAAGTGCCGCAACATGTCGCATGGGCTCGCCTGGTGTCTGAAGTAGTGCCGGAGGGAACTGACACCATGAATCCCACAGGGCTGTTCATAAAGCCGTAGGAGTACGAGAGGCTGGAGATCTCTTCTGAACACCATGTGCTCAATAATGTTCATGTCTGGGGAGTTTGGTGACCAGTCTTTAAACTCAGAAGGGACCACTCTGTAGCAATTCTGGACGTGTTGCGTGTCGCACTGTCGTGCTGGAATTGCCCGAGTCCGTTCGAATGCACAATGGCCATGAATGGATGCAAGTGATCAGACAGGGCGTTTACGTATGTGGCATCTGTCAGAGTCGTATCTCTACGATCAAGGGTCCCGTATCACTCCTACTGCACACGCCCTACACCGTCACAAAGCCTCCACCAGCTTGTACAGTGCCCTGCTGACATGTAGGGTCCACGGATTCATGAGGTTGTCTCCATACCTTTACATATCCATCCGCTCCATACAATATGAAACGAGACGCGTCAGACCAACCATCAAGTTTCCAGTCACCAACAGTCCAATTTTGTTGTTGACGTGCCCAGGTGAGGCGTAAGGCTTTGTGTCGTGCCGTCACCAAGAGTACATTAGCGAGCCTTCGGCTCCAAAGGGTCATATCGATGATGTTTCGTTGAATGGTTCGAAAGATGACATTTGTTGATGGCCCAGCATTCAAATCTGAAACAATTTGGGGAAGGGTTGCATTTCTGTCACGTTGACCGATTCACTTTAGTCATCGTTGGTCCCGTTCTTACAGGATCTTTTTCCGGCCGCAGCAATGTCGGAGATTTGACGTTTTACCCGATTCCTGATATTCACGGTACACTCGTGAAATGGTCCTACGGGAAAATTCCCACTTCATGACTACCTCGGAGAAGCTGTGTTCCATCGCTCGTGCCCCGACCGTAACAACACGTTCAAACTCACTTAAATCTAGTAGCACCAGTAACAAACCTAACAACTGCTCCAGATACTTGTTGTCTTATATAGACTTTTTCGACTGCAGCCGGGCTGGGTGGCCGAGCGGTTCCAGGAGCTAGAGTCTGGAACCGAGCGACCGCTACGGTCGCAAGTTCGAATCCTGCCTCGGGCATGGGTGTGTGTGATGTCCTTAGGTTAGATAGGTTTAAGTAGTAATTAGTGTATTTTCCTTACCACAAGCTTATTTCGGTTACAGTACCATTCTCTAGTAAACTTGGAAACATTCATTATAAAATGTCATTGCTGCCGGCCCTGTCGAAAAGAAAACACTAGCTTCAATGTCTTATGAAACTACGGGGAACATTATAAGAGACTCAGCAACTCTAATATCTGCAGCTTTAACGAAAATAGCGCTATAGCCGAAACAAGCTTGTAGTGAGGAAGAAGCATTACTGATTAAACTATCTGCAGCTTACCCGGAATAATTTATTATAAAATATCATATCATGACGTATTCTATGTTGCAGGCCTAGTCGAAAAGAAAATACTGACTTTAAAGTCATATGAAGTCACGGGGATTATTCCAGGATACTCACCAACTGTAACATTTACAGGTTTACTTGAGAATGGAGGTATAACTGTAACCGGCTTGTAGAAAGAAGAAGCACTACTAATTAAATCGTTTGCTGTGTGCTAGAAATAATTCATTATAAAAAGAGTTTTTCATTCCTCATAAGTTCTGCAGTGCTTAGTTACTTTACCCGAAATTCTGTGTAACTAAAATGTGTACTGCCCTGCTTATGGTTTCGTTTTCTAGTAGATGCAGAATTATATCACAGAGATTCTGTGGTCAGTTGGCATCCAACTTGGGGCATGCAACACAGGCAGAGTCTGCGGGATCATTATTGAGAACTGTCTTCCGCACACATGAAGTGCACAATTTGGTACGCAGAACGTGTACTCTAATGCATCAAACAAAGTTACACTGATAGATTTCGTGTCATTACATTTGATTGGATTCACCCTCAGTGACTCAGCTATTTTCAGTTCAACAATTTCATTTAGTTTCTATGGATCCTTACGACAGCGTAAGCCACACTTGCTGTTCATACGTCACTGCTATTCACGAAAGGAAATGGCTTTGAGCACTATGGGACTTAACATCTGAGGTCATCAATCCCCTAGAACATAAAACTACTTAAACCTAACTAACCTAAGGACGTCATACACATCCATGCCCGAGGCAGGATTCGAACCTGCGACAGTAGCGGCCGCGCGGTTCCAGACTGAAGCCCTAGAAGCGCTCGGCCGGCTCACGAAAGGAAAGCCGGTTGTATGTTTGCAAAAACTGAAGGAACATATAACTGTCCATGAATGTTTGGTTCGATTGTGGAGGCCATATTGAACAGCCTCATTGGTTAAGGTGACTGCTCCCGCTGATCAGGATATTACCATAGGGATCTCAAGCCGACACGAATTGTTTTCCATTTCGTATTCATTACAGTGTTTGTTCAAAATTTCAAAGCTAATTTCAATATCATTTATGTCATTACTTTTATTTAATACTGATTTCACCCCCAATTCTTACTTTGATCTTATTTAGGTGAATTTAATTTTGAGATTAAGAAGAAAAAATTACGTGCTACCTGATATTCTCTGGAGCAAAGCATCTTAATAAGGTATACTGTTCACCATTAATTAATAGAATTTTCTTGGGCTTCCAGCAGCGTCAGGTGGTTAAAATCCCACGAGCTTTTCACCGAGCTCGCCTCAGTCAATGTCAAGTGATAAAGAGTGAAGGCTGTGTCGGCGTGGCCGCGTCGTTATACAGTCGTACTGTTGGCTGTGACGTCTCTAATGCTCTCTTCACCGCCATATCTGGTAATGTTTTCATCCCTCGTCCGTAGCGCCTGTTTTAACCTCGCGATGGCCGGGTCCCAGGCTGTGCTGAACCGTTAACCGCCGTCCTTGTTGATGGTGTTTTCAAAATGTTTTTATTTCAATAGCTTCTTTTATGACGCTATCCCAAAATCTCTACGTCGTCATAATGACAAATGTTCCGTCGAACAGAATTCGGAGCACTGCGTACTGTTTGGCCGACGTAGTAACAGCCACACTGACATTGTATCTTGTACACTCCAGGCGTTCTAAGCCCTTGATCGTTCTTCACAGGCCTCATGAGCCGTCGAATTTTTGCTGGAGCCTGAACACCGATGAAATGTTATATCTCTTCAGGAGCCGACTAATCGTTCCCGACACCGTACCACAGAAAGGGATTTCACAAGTTCCTTGCTTTCTTCTTCGCTGGTGTTCTCTTCTCTGTTGGTGCGTTTCTTGCGTGTCACACCAGACATAGCCTGTGACACCTGTCTCTGGCTGTACCCGTTTTCCCGGAAGACTTTTCGGAGCAGGCTTAGTTCTAGTGGCAGACTTCCAGAATCAGACAAGACTTTAACTCGATGGAATAGGGTATTTAGAAAGCCACGTTTTTGTGCCGAATGGCGGTGGCTGGGAGCGTGTAGATACCGACCTGTATGTGTCGGTTTCCTGTAGACACTGTGGCTGAGGTGCCCATTGGTTTTCCGTCGAACGACGACGTTAAGGAAGGGCAAAGCACCATCTGTCTCGACTTCCATCGTAAACCTGATGTGGCCGTGAGTGCTGTTCAGTTGTTCTAAGACTTCTCCCAGTTTTTCACGACTGTGGGGCAAGATGATAAAAGTGTCTTAGACGTAACGATAAAAGCAAGTTGGCTTAGGCGCAACAGTGTCCAGTGCGATGTGTTCAAATTTTTCCATAAAAGGTTGCCTATGGATGGAGATAGTGGGCTTCCCATAGCCACGCCGTCCTACTAGTCGAAATACTGGCCGTCATGTAGGAAATATGACGATGTCAAGGTGTGCTTAAACAGTACCACAATTGTGCTATCAAATAACTGGGAGAGGAGAGCTATACAGTCTTTAACCGGAACACGAGCAAAAAGGGAGACCACATCAAAACTAACCATTACATCTCCTTGACTAAGACGTAGTTGTTTAATTCTGTTGATAAAGTCGTCGGTATTCTTTATGTGATGCACACAATGACCCGCATACGGTGCAAGGAGGCTAGCCTGGTGTTTTGCCAATCTGTAAGTGGGTGACCCAGTGGTGTTCAAAATGGGAGGAAGAGGAGAGTCCGATTTGTGAATTTTTGGTGGTCCGTAAAATGTAGGTGGTCTCTGCGCCTGAGGGAGAAGATTCTTAATAACGCCGTCTTCCAGTGTTAGCTGTTTTAGAAGCTCTGATGTCTTCCTCCTTTTTCGTGATGTCGGGTCCAGTGGCAGTTTCCGGAATGTATCCTCTTCAACAATCAACTGAATTTTGGCGTTGTAGTCAACTTTATTCAGAATGACGGATGCATTGTCTTTGTCAGCTGGCAGAACCACGATGGGAGAGTCGTTGCGGACTGCAGTGAAGACCATCGCATTCACCCCTAGTCAAGTTAGACCACGGTGGTTTAGATTTTTAAATGTTACGACACGTTTCGCGACCAATTTCGTCTGCGTTCTCACTAGGCATCTTGCGGATTGCTTGTGCAACCCCACAAATAATATCACAGATGGGGATGCTCCGAGGCGCTGGTGCCGAAATGGCTCCCGCGTCGATATCTTTCTCTGTCATGTTGATGACATTTGGTTCTGATGATTTTCGTTCTGCACCGTGTTGTCGAGATAGCCGTGTGGTGAATTTCCCTTTCTGTTTCTCTGTGGTCTTCTTTTGCGATGACACCTGTTCCAGGACGGCGTGGCTATGGGATGCCCACTAGCTCCAACCATAGCCAAATTGTTATGGAAACATTTTAAAACATCGCCTTAGACACGGCTCCAGCTAAGCCAAGTTGCTTTTAATGTTAAGCCGATGGCCCCCATGGTCGTGAAAAACTGGGAGAAGTCTTAGAACACCTGAACATCATACACACATCAAGTTTACGACAGAAGTCGAGACTGATGGTGCATAGCCCTACCTGGACGTCCTCGTTCGACGGAAAACCAATGGGCACCTCAGCCACAGTGTCTACAGGAAACCGACACACACAGATCAGTATCTGCACGCTTTCTGCCACCATCACCCGGCACA